>NW_006952690.1:0-595 GCF_000164805.1 Carlito syrichta | reverse complement strand
ATGACAGATTTAGAGTATCACGGAGCTAGTAGCTCTGAAAAAGGTATGGACCTTAAGCCCAGATTGCTGATTAAACTTATGAAGAGGCACAGTAATATTCTGGCGAATAGGACTCTTAGAACTGGATTTCCTTTTCGTTCTCAGCAAGATGCCTGATGTTCCCTCGTGATGTGGATTCCAAACTCTGTATAGGAATAGGCAGATACCCAGAAGTTTCCTAGGGACGTGGAATCCATGAATCCTGATTACCCTTAAGAGTATCCAATAAATATTTGGCAACCTCAAAACACCAAGCCCCATTCGAATTGAAGGACAAATGGAAGTTTTAAGATTACAAGTACATCTTAAGATGAGAGTTACCTGCAATCATGGTGATAAAATTCTTTGGTTCCTGGAATCTCCCCTTTGTTGTCCCGAGGAGCCCAAAGGACTTGGAGGTCCACATTCTCATTTACAACTATCATGAAGAGCAGAAGGTTGCTGAGGATCTATAATGACAAAATTTTCATATCCAAGAAACAGTTAGCACCAAATAATGTGGGGAATTAAAGCCCAGATTCCAGATTAGCCCTTATAATGTGGCCATGCAGACTTG
>NW_006952689.1:0-818 GCF_000164805.1 Carlito syrichta | reverse complement strand
GAAATGATCACAACCAAGGGAATTAGCATATCCATCACCTCACATAGGTAACTTTTGTGGGTGGTAAGAAAACTTAAGATCTACTCTCTTAGCATATTTAAAGTATACAACACAGTATTACCAACTGAAGTCTTAGGGTGAATTTTAGACTAAGTGCCACACAAGTGACATCCTGGCCACAGTTCTTATTCACAGTCATAGAGCAAGTGCTGATGGGAATGGGTTGGGGCTCAGGGTCTTCTGATCCACCCTCCAGCACTTGTTTCCTTGTACTATGAGCAGAAATAATACATAAAATGTCCCAAACACAAATATAACACCATGTTCACCAAGCCAAAATCTACTGTGAATTTCAAGTATTTAAATGGGGGGTGGGGAGGAACAGAATGTCTTTGGTTGCTGGTGACATTTTGCTATATATAATTACCACAAGACTCCCAGTCTTGCCCCACAATTAGTCTGGAGCTAAAATTCTGAAAAGGTCGGACAACAAAACAATGTTATGCACATTCTCTCTCTCTTTGTCTCTGTCTCTCTCTCTCTGTCTCTCTCTCTCTCACACACACACACACACACACAGCTTCTAAGCAATATCATCATTCATTTGCTGAGGCCAAATAGGGCAAGATTTATAAATAAATACCTTTGTTCAGTGCATGATTTCTATTTCATATTTAATTCACCTTTATGTAAGAAATCCCCATTCTGCCCATGGAGCAATCTGATGGAAAGTAGAGTAGAAGCTCACTTTAATCTTAACTTGGAATTGCATAAAAGGCCATGTGGATCACCCACTCAACAACTTGGATGCAGAGTTC
>NW_006952688.1:5140-10654 GCF_000164805.1 Carlito syrichta | reverse complement strand
TGAGGCAGAAGGATCGCCGGAGCCCAGCAGGTGAGGCTGTGGTGGCTGGGAGCAGCCACTGCACTCCAGTCTGGGTGACCGAGTGAGACTCCAACTCAAAAAAAAAAAAAGAAAGAAAGAAGACATGAGTTGAATGCTAATGTGTTTTTTCTCCTCAGTACAAAAAGTTGCAACCAATGTTGTAAACCCATAATCAAATGACTCTTTGCTGTCTTGTCATTTTTTCTAATGTGTGTACCCTGCAGTCTTCGATCATTTTTAGGTCTCATGGTGATACTACCATTAATTACCTCTAAAATATGTGTTTGATCTTATCTGTTTTGAACCAGCTCTGAAGTAAGTTTATTAGTATTTCTAAGTACTGTTTCCCAGTGTCCAGAACTTGTGAACTGACTATAGTAACATCCCACTGGCTATGCCAAATGCTGGAGTTACATCCACTGATATCTTCCCTTACCTATGTGACTACTGCAGCCACCTTGAAATCACAGACCAAGTGTGGGATCTCTGAATCAGGTATCAGGTATCTTCAGACTCACACAATTCCAGGACATAAATGGGTGAGGTAGCCACCTTAAGGTTACAACTGATGCCATAGTTGAAAGCTGCCCTTTGCAGTGTGATAAATACAGTCCAACCATTCATTGCACCAGCACTGGGGCCACATGCCTTAGTTCCATCTTGCCTCCTTCATTAGCACTTCAATTTCTCCAGCTAAGGAGTATGAACAGTAGAAAATCATGACTTAAGTAAGGTCTGTAGTGAGGATTTAATGAGTTATTTAAAGGAAAGTATGAATTGTATATCTTCAGGAAGGTAAATTAGAGGTGAATTGACTTGTCTGACATCTCACAACTTAGAAAGTTCCAGAGTTGCATTCAAACCCAAGAGATAAACTCCTAAGTCAAGGTTGCTGCCACAGCAGAAAGCTTCTTTGTCCAAAAGTAACCACTTCAACATAATCCAAACCTGTTTCAAAGGAATTAGATAGAGGTGTCAAAAATGCTGTATGTGACATCATAATTCTATACAATGTCCAATTCAAAAAAACTTTTTAAAATTTATATTTTCTACAAATGAACCAGTGACCTGACCAAAGTTCAACAGATTGCATGCTCAAATGAAGTTCAACAGATTGCATGCTCAAATCTGGAGAGGAAAATTATCTGCTATAACATCTTGGTGTTCTAATCATATGACACAATATCACCATATATGACTTATTTGTCTGAAATATCAGTGGTTTATACTGAACCTGATGCACAGTTATTGAGAGAACCATACTTTAGCCTTGGAAAAGTGCACTAGGTGAAGTGATGGAAGAACTGACCTGTGCATTCCTTACCTCTGAGGAGGGTAATGAGTAAGGTATAAGTATATTACTGACAACTATGTTAATAGAAAATTTTTGATAATCCACAAAAATATTGTTAAAATTATATGCTTTGGTAGACCACCTAGACACACACATTATTATACATTTGGGAAAACCCATGATATAAATAGAAGCAACACAAATATAGCGAATGAAATACCCATTTTAGGATGAAGAGAAGGGCACTATGTTGAAAACAATGTTAGGTTTTCTTATTTTGTAAAATGCTTCCCTACACATTTTAATCACTCTAGGTTCATTTCCAATTTTTGAAATTGATAATTTAAAAGGCCATTGGTAATGTTGTAACATGAACAATATAGATATTGTCATATCCCTCTAGTCAATATATAACAGAATGATTAAGTATGCAGAATATAATGAAAATTGTTATATTTTACTAAATGGAAGCAAAAAAAGACATCAGCTTAAATGAATAATTAAACTATACATTGTGGAAAAGGATAAAATATTTTATGAAATATTTTATAATTTAACTGGGCATTTGGAAGGACATTATTTAGTAGGTGAATATGAATGTATTTTCACAGCAGCATTATAGACTTCCTATATTGAGAAAATAGGTATGAAGCTGAGAGCTTCTCTAACTTTATATATCTAGAGAAAATCTCAAATAATACTCAAGAATGATATCAGTGCTCATAAAAACTTATCAGAGTGGTAGAGTACAGGGTTAATGCACCAATGGCTGTTGTGTTAATATACATCAGCAATTAGCAATTCAATAAGGGAACTGAGTCACACAATGGGGAAAGAGGAGACTCTTCAACAAATGATTTTGGTAAAACTGCACATTCTCACTCAATTAGATAAATTGAATGCTTACTTTACACAATATGCAATAATTAACTCAAAATTTGTCAAAGACCTAAACAAAAGAGGCAAAATCTTAAAACTCTTAGAAAAAAAATTGGAAAAAGTTTTCATGACATTTTATTTAGCAACATGTTTATTAATATTACTCTAAAAATGAAGCAACAACACTTTAGAACAAATTGGATTTAATTCAAATTAAGGAATTTTGTGCATCTAAAGTTCTACATAAAGGGGGAAATACTTGCAATTCTTATATCAAGTAAGTATTAAAATTTAGAATATATTTTAAAAGGTTTAAAACTTTTTAACAACAACAAGCCAAATAAACAAAATGAGAAAAAATATTAAAAATAAGCAAAGAACTTGAATATATGTTTCTCTAAAGAAGATATACCTATAGACAATTAGAGTAGGAAAAAAAACCTCAGCATCATTAGTCATTAGGGAAATGCAAATGAAAAACAATTAGATAGCCATATACAACTACTAGAAATTTTTAATGGAAAATAAGTGTTGACAATTATGTAAAAAGTTGTAGCCATTGTACATTGCTTGAAGGAATGTATAAAGTTTCAGTCACTGTGAAAAATACTTTACTATTGCTCCAAAAATTAAATGTAGTACTACCATTACACCCAGAAAATCTAGTTTCCAACAGAATGGAAAACATAAGTCAGACAAATATTTGTACAACCACATTTATAGTGTCACAGTTCATAAGACTTAAGAGATAAAAATAATTCAGCTTTCTATGAATAGATGAATGCATAGAAACAATGTGATCTATACATACAATGGTACATCATTCATCTATAAAAATACAATTTTGATATATTATACAAAATGGTAGACATTAAAAACATTTTGTTTAGTGAAATAAACCAGAAATAAAAGGAAAATATCGTTTAAATCCGCTTATATGGAGTGTTTAGAATAATCAAATTCATAGAGAGAAAGTGGAATAGAAATTATTGGAGGCTGGGAATAGGAGTTTTATTGCACATAATATTTTATTAGAAATTATTAAATTTGAGGTGTAGATTGTGAGTTTTGTTATGCAACCCTGAGAATATATGTAGTGCCACTGAATTCTACACTTAAAAATGGTCAAAATAATAAATATGGTAATATATATGTGTGTGTGTACATTGCTGGAATTATTTATTTATTTATTTAAAAAAATTTTCCCCCACAACAGAAAATATGCACAGTCAAGCCTGGAGATCAGTCTTCCTAGTTGTCTTCACTTACAATTGAGATTTGAACAAGGCTGTTTCTAACCCTTGAGACAGCTGTGAAGACTATGATTGAAGAAATTTGCATTGGAAGAGAAATTATTGGAGCAAGGAGAAAATCTGAGAGTTTAGACTACATCGTCCTCATGGTCAACAACTGGTTCTCCTGCACTTCATTAATTTCCCTCATTATCTCAAAAGATCACTTTATTTACTAAATTGAAGACCTTGCATATTAAGGGGTGTCCCAGGTCTTCACTTCAGCCATTTTCAAGATGAATCCTCTCAAATACTGTATGTTTCACCTCCATTTGTTTCCATATTGCAGCAGGCTCATATTCTCTACATGAAATGAATGCACTTTTTAAACACAAGCCATTGGCTCTAGCCCAAATGTCTCTTCCTGGTGGAAGCCATAATGATGCTACACCCTCAACATATCCAGACAGACCAAGGCATCTTAGTCACACAAACTTTGTGTCCCTCCAGTGTAATTTCACACTCCAGACTCAGAAAACTTTTGAAGCTCATGTTTTGTTGATTACTCCTGAATAAAATTCTCCACAGACACATATCTGTCTACAAAATGGTCACAGACAAATACCGGAGACCAGCTCCAGGAGAGAGTCAGGACCTGAATGGGAAGAATCAGGAATGGCAAAGAGGAATGACAGGAGTCAACATCTTGGGTAGAGTTCAGAACTCTGCCAATTTTTATTCCATTCTTACATGCTTATATAGTTTTTTACTGACCTCTGTTCTCACAAAATGCAACACATGTTACACATTAAATGCTTACATCATGTTTTTTCCTTTTGTTTATGGGGAAGTTGACCTTTACAAGTTTCATTTTGTTCCTTCCTGCTACCAGTGGTGTTATTTGCTTCTGGATCAACAGACAAGAACCGAACAACAGCTGCCAAAACTTATTAACTATGCCCTCTAACCTCTAAGTTTTTTATTTTTGCTAATCTATCTCCTTTCTATAATACAACTTAGCATCACTATATTGGCTTATTCTTAAATTTTATATAATTTGTTTATCTTTACCTTTTATATTACTATTCTCTGTCTATTACATATTCATATTTACTAAATTTCACCTTTATTCTACTTTATTAATCTTAACTATTTTACATATTTTCTTATAACAGCTGTAATTCAAAAACTAAATCTAAACTTATATACTTTTACTTCTATCTATACTATTAATATGTATTTAATATATTTTTATACCTATTTCTAATTTTATTTACTCTACTCTTTTACTCTATTTTACTCTATTTACTCTATTCTTTGTGACTTGTTTTTCTCAAATGCTGTTCAAAAACATTTTCTTATGTCTCAGAGGGGAATATTTTGCTGTTTTTCCTACATTAAGTTTCTATACATAGTTTCGCTGTTTTCTTAGCATCCTCGCACATCCTGATTAACCTGTGATTTGTTACAAGGGAAGCGTTTTTTAGGCCTATGCACGCATTCCTTTAAGACTAAAGGGGCCCGTCAATAGGATCTATGGGCCTCTGCCTCCATCATGGCCGCTTTCTACTGGGGCTCTGCTCCCAGCCAGTGTTTTTCCCATTTTCAGGTAACCTCCATTTTGCCTCGTTAGGGGTTGCGGCTTCCAGCAGACAAAGAAATTGTCAAGCATGGCTTGAGGAACTTTTATGTTAATGATGACTTTTTTGTTATTACAGTGTGTTTCCCCTTTAAAATTTCTAAGTCTTTGCTACTGATGAAAGTATGTAACTGATTATGTTTTTTCTTTTTTTGTTGGGAGCCAACATATGTAACCACACAGCTGAGGCCTATGAAGGCCTATTCAGAAGGTCGCCTTGGAGACAAGGATATAACATCAAGTGTGTACATATGAATAGTAACCAGTGTATTATAAGACAACATAATTTTCAATATTAGGAAGTGACAGTCTAAAATAAAATCTTATTATATCCTATGAAAAATGCACAGCAGAATTATTTTATATCTCTTTTTCTTTCTAAACTGTTTTTCTTCATAAGATTTTTTAGCTGTTATTTCCTGGTAAATTGATTGATTAGCTTTTGTTCC
>NW_006952688.1:0-5120 GCF_000164805.1 Carlito syrichta | reverse complement strand
GTTATGATTAGACGTTATAACTGTGATAATAGTTGTATTATGTTGCTTTGGTCAAGCAGAACGTTCTTGGTTTTTGTACGTGCAGTAACTTTCAGCTTGCTTCAGTCCCCGGCTGTCGTTATGGCAACTGTGCAGTTCATTGTTTTAAGTGGCATGGCAGGTTTTGAGACGTAGGTAGTTTCCATGTAATAGGCAATCGGATTTAGGTTTTAGGTTAAAATGTTATTGAATTAAGTTTTATAGAACATAGAGTAAGTTCATAATTTTTATACTTATTAGTACTAATGATAAGGTTTGTAATAGATTATAGTAGGATAATAGTTGTTAGAATTTGGACATGATATTATAAGATAAGTAATTAATAAAGTATAAAAGACAATAGTTTAGATATTTGAAATTTATAGAAGTTGTGATAAAATTTTAGGTTAAGGATAAGTTCATAGGTAATTAATATACAATCATAGGGCAGTACAGAAATGTAGTAGGTTATAAGAATTATAAAAATAAATAGTATAAAATTAAGGTAATAAAATTAAGTCATTTAAGTAAACTTATAGATTATAGTATAGTGTTAAGTTAATAATATTAATTGGCAAAAATATTAAAAGTTAGTAAAATTGGATTGAACTTAGAGTTAACTTGGAAAGTTTTTAAATCAGGGCTTAGAACTTAGAGTATAATATGAATGATTTATTGAACATTGTGGAGAACATTTTGAACAATCTGTATTGAAATTGTGCACCTGTGATTCATACATCATGGAATTGTAATTGTTCACTGGGAACCTGAAAGTCTTGTGATGGTACATGATTTGTAAAGCGTGTTACACATCAATGAATTTGTATGCCCCCAGCAAGTAATTGTCACACTGCTGGAGATTATAGAAAATGGTATATAAGTTGGAAAAAGTTTGAATAAAATTGGCTTCAGTCTTGGCCAGACTGTTCCCAGAAGAGCTGCCTCCGTGTGGTTTCTTCTCTCCGTTCTGATTCACCGGTGCGGTCCTAACCCCCCCCGGTCAGTGCAGGTCACCGACATTTTTTCTTTTTTATTTTTTGAGTTGGAGTGTCACTCTGTCACCCAGACTGGAGTGCAGTGGCCGCTCCCAGCCACGGCAGCCTCGACCTGCTGGGCTCCGGTGATCCTTTCACCTCAGCCTTCCGAGTAACCGGAATTACAGGCATGCACTACCACACCCGATTGATTTTTTGATTTATTGTAGAGATGAGGTCTCGCTGTCCAGGTGGGTCTCAAACCCACGGGCTCAGGCAATCCACTCACCTCAGCCTCCCAAAGGTGCGGGATTACAGACTGAGCCACCAAGCCCGGCTTGATTATGTTTTTTCAATAATTTTGTGATGCATATTCAAATATATATATTCATAGATAATTTTTGTGATTTGACATAGATAATAGCACTAATAATGATGATAATGAGCTTAGCTCTTTTAATAATCCACATATTTGTTATATTCTTCATTTTTCTGATGCTGAAGTCTGCCATACAGTGTACAATAAAATTGTTTCTATGCATCACAGTGGGAATATAAGTTGGAACAACTAATTTATAACGATTTTCATGTTTCTTAAAAAATACTTAAACTTACCATTTGGTTCAACAATTCCATACCTAGCAATCACCCCAAGATAATGAAAGCATATCTTCACAAAATCACCTGTACTGCCAAGTGTCACTTAACTACAGGGATGCATTCTGAGGAAAGTATCTTTGCACAATTTTATTATCATGCAAACATCATAGAATATACTTACACAAGGCTAGAAATATATCCTATTACACACCTAGGCTCTGTGGTATAGTCAATTGCACTAGATTTCAAACCTGTACTGCATGTCACTGTACTAAATATTGTAGCAATTTAAGCATATGGTAAATATTTGTGTATCTAAATAATTTAAACATGTAAAAAGTACAGTAAAATACAGAATTAAAGATAAAAATTAGTTCACCTGTATAGATCAATTACCATAAATGGAGCTTGCAAGACTGTTAGTTGCTCTGGGTAAGTTAGTGAGTAAGTGGTGAGGGAAATGGAAGAGGTAGCATATCACTGTAGATCACTGTAGGTTATATAAATATTGTACACTTTAGCTACATTAAATTTGTTTTAAGAAATTTTTATTCAATAATCAATTAACCATAGTCTACTTTAATTTTTAAATTTATAAACTTTTAAAATTCTTTTAACATTTTTATACTTTTGTACTAACACTTAGCTTAAAACACACACACATATATATAATATAGATGTGCAAAAATATTTTATTTAGTTATGTTGTTATTCTATGCTTTTTCTTATTTTTTGTTTTTTACTTTAAATAATGTAACAACTAAGACACGGGCACACATATTATCTAGTCCTAAACTGTGTCAGGATCATCAATTTGACTAGATTTCACCTCCACCTTCTGGTACTCTGAAAGGTCTTCCAGGACAATAACACGCATGAAGCTGTCATCTTCTATGATAACAAAGCCTTCTTCTTGAATACCTCCTCAACCAGCTGCCTGAGGCTGTGTCACAGAAAGTTTTCCTAATAAATAGATGAAGTACATTCTCACATAGTGACAAAAAGTAGAGCTTAGTAAACACATACATTAATAACATGGTAATTTATTGTCAATATCAAGTAGTATGTACTGTACGTACTTGTGTTTCATGAAGTGTTTTACATTACTAGCAACTCAATAGGTTTGTTTACATTAGTATTATCACAAACACATGAGTAATGTATTGCACTACAAAATTATAAGAACTAAAAGACTGTGTTGGAAAATTTTCAGCTCCATTATAATATGATAAAACCACAATCAAATACATGTTCCATCATTGCCTGAAACATTATTATACATAACTGTTCTTTAGTGTCCAATGCAGCATTATTCATCATACTAAAAACCCCCAGGAAGAGAATTTATCATAAAAACAGGAAACTGTTAAATGCCCATCAACTGATGATTATATAAACACAATGGCAAACATTAATAAAGAGGACTAGATTTTAAAAA
Organism: Carlito syrichta; assembly: GCF_000164805.1. Classification (NCBI taxonomy): domain Eukaryota; kingdom Metazoa; phylum Chordata; class Mammalia; order Primates; family Tarsiidae; genus Carlito; species Carlito syrichta. The sequence goes on along the minus strand of NW_006952688.1, from coordinate 2,090 downwards.
TATGGTACATATACACAATGGAATATTATGCAGCCATAAAAAAGAACAAAATCATGAATTCTGCAGCAACCTGGATGGAACTGGAGTTTATAATACTGAGTGATCTCTCAAAGAAAACAAGGATCTGAGTATCACATATTCTCACTCATAAGTTGACCTTGAAAAACGATCATAATACTGTAAGAAATGGATTGACAGGGGCAGGAAAATATTGGAGGGACAGGAAGGGGAAGGGAGGTGGTATTAATGGTAGTTGATATCAGTCTGGGGATGGGGGGCACACCTCATCAACAAGGGTACCTGTACAATGCATATTTGTACATCTAATGCTTAACTGTACCCCACAATTTCAAAATTAAAAAAGTTAAAAATAAAAGTAAAAAGTAAAAAAATAAAGTAATAAAACAGAAAAAACATTATCTGCATATGAAGAAACATAAATTACCTTTAAAAATAGTATGCTGAGGGACAATTACAAGATTGCAATGAAGTTGGTCAGTGTGTGTGATTCTCTGCATAAATGAATGGGCACAGGGATGAGAACGTATGCAAGCGTGTTGACAAGTGGGTGTGTGAGTGTCTGACTGAATGGAAATGAGGCAACAAGTGGCCTGAGCTCTCCTCACAAGGTGAATGCTACACACAGCTACTTGAATCACAGTCCATTCCACAGCCCAGAAGCAGGCAAAATCTCTGTGACCTTACTTAAAAGAAAGGGGGGGGACACCTGCTGCCAGCATTCACAGCCACCACAACCTTTGGTGCTAGATCAGACATTGACAGCAGGGACCATGGAGAAAATACACCAGAGGAAATAGTCGCCAAGTCCCAGCAGAGGACAAGATGCTGAGATGTTCCTACCACCTTTGTTCTGGTAATGGACAGAAAGATACTTTGGCCTGGCCACCTGCACAGTAGAGCTACTCCCTGAGTTTGAGGAGTGAATTCAACACCTATCTAAGGTTTATCACTGCCAATCCAAAAGGATACCCGAGGAACAGTATCCCCAGAGGGACAGGCCTGGACAAGGAGACCCAGGCATCCTATCCTCCTAACTGAACCATTTAAGTGTATGCAGCTGCAACTGGAGATGAAGAATCCAGCCTACAGCAGAAGAGTAAGGGCAGCTTTTAAATCTTAGCACCCCTCAACACAACTTATTCAAATCTCAAAGCTGCAAAATGAAAGCACATCTCCCCAGCCTCAAAATGACTTTAAAAATTGAACAAATCTAGGCCAGGCTTGGTGACTCATCCTGTAATCCCAGGACTTTAGGAAGCCAAGGTGAGAGGAATGCCTGAAGCCATGGGTTTGAGACCAGCCTGAACAACTTGGCAAGACCTCGTCTCTATAATAAATCAAAAATTAGGCAGGCATGGTAACACATGTCTGTAGTTCTGGCTACTTGGAAGTCTGAGGCAGAAGGATCACCAGATCCCAGGAGATTGACCCTGGGGTAGTTGTGAGTGTGTATGCCATTGCATTCCAGCCTGGGAGATGGAAAGAGACTCCAAATAAAAAAAATGAACAAATCCAGAGATTTTATGAAAGGAAGAAGGAAAAACTACTCCCTCTCTCACTGAGCAACAGAAGTAAAAAGAAAAGAAAAAAATCATCATAAATACAGAGAAATCTATGAAAAAACACAGGTACACAATGAAGTTCAAAAAGGATAGTGCAAAAGAATACAGAATTCAGAATTCAAACAATGAAGAGCACCCAGATCAACTGATCTCAGACTTCAAATGCAGAGATCAAGGAATGGTTGGAAAAGATTAATAAGAACCAAGAAAGGCAAGGCGAAAACATGAAATAATTAATTACAAAGATGCAAGCTATAAAAAATGCAGTCAATGAAATAAAGAATAAACTGACAATAATGGAAAGCAGAATTAACCAAGCAGAAGAAAAAAGTTCAAACCTTAGAGAAGAAAATATGGAACTAATCCAGTCTATTAAAAACATAAAAAGGAAGCTTTAAAAGATGGAACAAAGCTTTTAAGAGGTTTGTGATTATATCAAGAGACTGAGTTTATGCCTGATCAGTATCCCTAAAGCAAAAAAGGAAGATGAGAGCATCCTGTAAACAA
>NW_006952687.1:0-680 GCF_000164805.1 Carlito syrichta | reverse complement strand
TCAACCCCAAAGAAAACCCAAAAAACCTTGAATGAGGGCAGGCCTCGGCAGGAGGATCCCCTCGGGCCCAGAGTTCAGGACCAGGCAGGAAGACCAAGATGTCGACCAAATGGCAAACCTGTGACTACAGTAGTTTTGGAGGCCCAGGCCGAGAGGATGGCCCAATTTGGGTGGTTTGAGAGTGGCCTGGGCAACCTAGTGAGGAAAGAAAATAAAGAAAGAGAGAGAGAGAGAGAGAGAGAGAGAGAGAGAGAGAGAGAGAGAGAGAGAGAGAGAGAGAGAAAGAAAGAAAGAAAGAAAGAAAGAAAGAAAGAAAGAAAGAAAGAAAGAAAGAAAGAAAGAAAGAAAAAACCAGACTCAGTGACTCAGCCTGTAATCCTGCGCCTTTGGGAGACTGAGGTGAGTGGATTGCCTGATCCCACGGGTTTGAGACCCACCTGGGCAACTTGGCAAGACCTCATCTCTACAATAAATCAAAAAAATTAGCTGGGCATGGTAGCGCGCGCCTGTAGTTCCTGCTACTTGGAAGGCTGAGGCAGAAGGATCATCGCAGCCCAGCAGGTTGAGACTGTGGTGGCCAGGAGCGGGCACTGCACTCTAGTCTGGGTGACAGAGTGAGACTACAACTCAAAAGAAAAAAAAAGAAAAGAAAAGAAATAAAAAAGAATGCAAGAAAGAAA
>NW_006952686.1:0-756 GCF_000164805.1 Carlito syrichta | reverse complement strand
GGGAAAAAAAAAAAGGAATTCAGATTGAGGCCCTCACACAAATATTGACACACACTTTTAAACTATAAAAAATGAAAATAAAAAAACCCTAGAAGAACAAAAGAGCAAAGATAAACCAACCACAGTAACAAAGTTGATAGATGAACACTCAATGATTCACATACATTGTTTGTATGTTTGTTGTTTGTAAATAGAAAACAACAAATAAAAGCAGAAAGAAACAGAAAAGGAAAAGAAAAAATTTGAGGGATGCAGATCAAACCCTCAAATACACATTCGTGCTCAAAGGAAAAATATTTTAAAAATAGGCAGGCAAGCAAAATTTTTTTTTAATTGACAACTTAAAAAACCCTCCCCCAGACTCAGTGGCTCAGCCTGTAATCCTAGCACTTTGGGAGGCTGAGGTGAGTGGATTGCCTGAGCCTGCGGGTTCGAGACCCCCATGGGCAACTTGGCAAGACCTCATCTCTACAATAAATCAAAACTTAGGTGGGCGTGGTAGCACGCACCTGTAGTTCCAGCCACTTGGAAGGCTGAGGCAGACAGATCACTGGAGCCCAGCAGGTCGAAGCTGCAGTGGCTGGGAGCGGCCACTGCACTCCAGTCTGGGTGATAAGTAAGACTCCAACTCAAAAATAAATAAATAAAATAAAAAACCCTGCCCTCTTGTGGCAGACTCTGTAATTATTCCGCTAATCTGGTCTCTCCTGCAGAGCCACCTCTTTCACTCTTTCCTCAGTGTCTGAGCAGGGAAGG
>NW_006952685.1:0-327 GCF_000164805.1 Carlito syrichta | reverse complement strand
TGTAACTTGCAAACATCTGGGCAATTGCTAACTTATCCCTGGCTTAAGGCAATGCTCATACCTAGGAATCGACAGGGACTTTAGCTAATTGCTAATCTGGAATCTGGGAGTCCTGGTCCCCATATTATTCAGAGCACCGTCCTATATGCATATCGTTTATTGGGCATTACCGATCCCCAGGAACGTGCTGTGCCTCTTGATAGTTGTAACTGAGAATCTGACCTACTGGTGCGTTTGTTTCCCAAGGTCCTGTAAGGCCAGATTCCACAATGCAAGGATCATCTTGCCATTTGTTAATGTGACCACTGGCTTCACGTTTACCTTGTA
>NW_006952684.1:0-339 GCF_000164805.1 Carlito syrichta | reverse complement strand
TTGCTGGAGAAAATGAGGGAGAGGAAGAGAAATGGGAAGGTGAAGAAGCCACAAGACCTGAGCTGGGTGTAGGGGGATTAAGGGTCAGGCGGAACCAGCAGGAGTGTTTTCAGGGCCTGGTGGTGAATTCAGATTTTTGTCCCTTTGCTTGTGAGATGTCATGACAGTTCTATGGGTAGGCAAGTTGTACCACCATCCACAGAGGTCCTAGGGCACCCCCCCACTCCTGCTCAGGTGATGCCAACTCCCTCTGTACTCCCAGGCCAGGAAGCCTCCAAATGGCCAATCTTAATCTGGGTCCTGGCACCCCACAGTCTTCTCACTAATCCCCACATCCCC
>NW_006952683.1:0-3124 GCF_000164805.1 Carlito syrichta | reverse complement strand
TGTCTGAAGCATTTGTTTTGTGGTAAAGACAGATACGTTGTTGTACTACTAATATGAAGAAATTGAATAGTAGATCCATACATAAAAAAACCTCATAAATAGAAAAATACTGTAAGTAGGTTATGGGCAGAAATAGCAATAGTAATCATCATTATCATTCATTATTATTACTTATAATCAATTAATAGAGTTGAAATCCATTAAACATGATAATATAAAGAGGTAGGAAGGAAGGAAGGTATTTGAGAAATGAGAGAAATTGAAGGGAACAAGAAAATAATAAAATAAAAAATCATGCTGATTCCAGAAGAATATTTCTGCATCATGTTCCATGTAATCAATATAATTAAGAAAAAAAGCAGAACCTGGGATGAAAAATAGGACAATATGTAATGTTTAAAAATGTAAGCATAGTATAAACAACTCTTCTAGAATATGAGAAAAATAGTATTAACTGCAATATTGAAAACAAAACCTAGTATTTAAGACACTAATATATAAAATTGGCCTGCATTTGATCAGGTCAATGATAGAGAAAGCAAAATATAGTCATATTTTCATTTCATATATTAAAGAATTATGAGATTAAATAAAGCATATATGGATCTATACCCCAGCACTTAAGGACAATAAGTGCTTGAGGTCAGGAGGTTCAGACCAGAGCACAAAGTAACAAGACCCTGCCTATATAAAAAAAAATATATATATATTAACCAGGTGTAGTGGTGTGCCTCTGTAGTCCCAGCTACTTAGGATGCTAAAGTGATGGCAAAGTTATTTAGCCCAGAATATTGAAGCTGAAGGAAGATATAACTGTTCTACTTCATTGCAGCTTGTGCAATAGAGCAAAACATTGTCTCTCATCTTCCTTTCTTCTCCTGCTTTCTTTTTCATTATTTTCCCTTTTCTAATCTCATTTTGCTTTCAGGGACATGCATATGCCCCCATATCATGCACAGATACTAAGGTGGTGGAAAGTGAGTTCCAGGAAGCCCACACATCTGTCAGTAGATAGTATTATCTGTAGATATCTTCTGAACCATAGCTCCCCCATCCATCACATCTTAAGTCTCAAAATGACAAAAAGCAGAGTTCCCCATTCCCAGTCTGATAAATCCAGAGGATCTATAAAAGGAAGAAGAGGAGTTTGAGCAAACAGAAGTAAAACTATCCCTCAATCTCGGAGCAATGGAATTAAAGAAGGGGAAAAAGGAAGAGGAAAGCCATCACAAATGTAAACCAAAGGAGTACCTCAAATTGAATCCAGACTCCCAGGAAGACAGCACCTGAGAATACAGACTTCAGAACTCAAATAATGAAGAGCTCTCAGAACACCTGGTCTCAAAACACAAATCCAGATATCAAGATATTAATAGAATGAATAGAAATGAGGAGATACAAGAGAAAAGATTGAAGGAATTCATAAGTGAGATGATCACAATCAAGAATGCAGTAAATGAAATAAATTATAAACTGACAAGTATGGAATACAGAATTAGCTAAGCAGAAGAAAGAAGCTTAGAGCTAGAAGATGAAAATACGAAACTAACCCAAACAGTGAAAAACAGAAAAGATGCTTAAAAATACACAAAAAGACTCCAAGAGATGTATAATTACATCAGGAAACCAAAAACATATATGATTAATTGGCACTTCTGAGACAGATACAGAGACAGAGACCACCTTGGAACAAACATTCCATGAAATTGTCAAGAAAACTTCCTTCATTAGAGATATGACCATTCAAACACAAGAGATTCAGAGAACTCCTGTAAAACATTAAATGAGAAAATCAACTTCTGACACATAATAATTACTTACACAAAGTATGTATAAAAGAAAAAATTCTATGGCAGCAGGAGAGAAAGGTCAGACTGCCTACTGGGGAAGACCAATTAGAATAGCAACAGACTTGTCTACAGAAGCACTACAGGCTAGAAAAGACTGAATTCCGATTTAAAATTTCCCAAAGATAAACAATTCCACCAATAACTTCCTACCCAGCTAACCTAAGTTGCCTCAGTGATGGAAGATTAAAATCCTTCCCAGACATTCAGTTACTAAGGGTTTATACTGCATCCAGATCACCTCTACAAGAAACACTTAAGAAAGCATTAAACATAGAAGAGAGAATATAAAGAATCATCATACACTACTCATGAATGCAGGGAAAAGATTAAAAACACACATATATATCAACCCGAAATCCAAAAGAAAATAAACGAACAATAAACAAACTCTACAAGAACTTCATGACAGGAATAAACTCTCACATCTCAATAATTAGCCAGAACATAAATGTACTAAATGCGCCACTGAAAAGACATAGAATGGCAAACTGTATTTAAAAACAAAAACAAAAAAAACATAAGCCGGGCTTGGTGGCTCAGCCTGTAATCCTGTGCCGTTGGGAGGCTGAGGTGAGTGGATTGCCTGAGCCCACGGGTTCAAGACCCGCCTGGGCAACGAGACCTCATCTCTACAATAAATCAAAAAATCAGCCGGGCGTGGTAGCACATGCCTGTAATTCTGGCTACTTGGAAGGCTGAGGAGGAAGGATTGCCAGAGCCCAGCAGGTCGAGGTTGCGGTGGCCGGGAGCAGCCACTGCACTCCAGTCTGGGCAGCAGAGTGAGACTCCAACTCAAAAAAAAAAAAAAAACGAAAGAACTATATGTTTTCACCGGAGACTCATTGCACCAGAACAGAAACTCACAGACTCAAAGAAAGAGGATGAAAAACAATTTTTCACATGAACAGAACACAAAAGAAGGCAAGAGTTGCAATATTAATATCAGACATAATATATTTAAGCTATCTAAAATTTAAAAAGATACAATGGGTTTCTTCACAAAGAAAAAAGGTTCAATCTATCAACAAGCAATTTCCATCTTAAACATATATGTCTAAATAAATGTGTGTGTGTGTATGTATAATATATAAATATATATATATATATACTCAACATAGAGACACCAACTTTTATAACACAGTTTCAAAGTGAACTAAAGCAAATTGACTCTACCACTACCAGAGCTGGGAACTTACATACGCCACTAACAACCCTAGATAGTTCATAAAGGGAAAAAAATCAATAAGGAGATACAAAACCTCAACTTGATGCTT
>NW_006952682.1:0-559 GCF_000164805.1 Carlito syrichta | reverse complement strand
CCTCAGCATATTCCTAACCAGAGAAGTGAAAGACCACTTCAATGAGAATTACAAAACACTGCTCAAAGAAATCCAAGAAGACACAAACAAATGGAAAAATGTTTCATGCTCATAGCTAGAAAGAATCAACATTGTTAGGATGTCCATCCTACCAAAGGCAATCTACAGATTCAACAAAAATACCCATTAAATTACCAATGTCATTCTTCTCAGACCTGGAAATGACAGTACAGAAATTCATATGGAAACATAAATGACCACAAATAAACAAAATGATCCTTAGCAAAAGAAACAAAGTAGGAGATATCACACTTTGTAGGCTTCAAACTTTACTATAATGCTACAATAATCAAAACAGCCTGGTATTGGTACAAGAACAGGCATAAGGACCAATGAAACAGGATAGAGATTCCAGAAGCAAAGTCTCAATTTCTCAACCAACTCATCTTTGACAAAGCCTCCACAACCACCATTGGGGAGAGGAGAACCTATTCAGTAAATTGTGCTGGGAAAACTGGCTGATCACATGCAGAAGATTGAAACAGGACCCCTACCTATG
>NW_006952681.1:0-967 GCF_000164805.1 Carlito syrichta | reverse complement strand
CCTATTCTCGTATCAATACCAGGCTGTATTGATTACAGTAAACATATAGTAATTTTGAAGTGGCAACTGCGATAGCTCCTGCTTTGTTTCTTTAAGTAAGATTATTTTGTCTATTCATTATTTTTTATGGTTTTCATATGGATTCTTTATTGTAATTTCCAGGTCAGAGAAGAATGATGTTAGCTTGAAGGTTATTTCATTGAATCTGTAGATTGACTAAAAGGCTAATTTTTACATGAAAAGAGGTAAATAAAGTCAGGGAAATAAGAATGTTAAATTTTTATTGATGACATCAGCCTCAGAACTTTGACATCATAATGGGAGGGACCTTGACTACTGAGCAATCCTAAGGCTTCAAGAACTTGTGTACATTGCTCTGCCAAATGTGGCAGACATGGTGGATTTCATTCCCAAGAAGTGAAGAGAAACATGTGTTCACACCTATCCAAAAGTTTCTCCAGGGATAAGTGACCATTCAAGAATCCTCTGAATGAGGTAGTAGTCTTTTTTTTTTAAAGCAGTGTTTATTGAGAGGACTGAGAAACTCCCTTGGTTATAGTACAACCAAATTATATTTAGCACTTTCTTTAGTTTTGAAACATTTGAATATTTTTTGGATTGAGTAACAGCCTCTGATTAGTTTTTCCTTCAGGGTTGAGCATTTCTTTTGCTAAGATCATAATCAATTTTCAAGAATTTTCAATTATCTAAATTTGTATACTAACGCAGAGCCCAAATACTTACTACTTTGTAAATTTCCATGTTATTTTAGTTTATATAAATTAGGACCCCAAATTCTCTTTTTTCTCTGAGCCTCATTTTAAATGCTTGGTGATTAAAATATCAGACTATATATTTGAATGGAAATAATCTTTTAAAAATATAAATTGGGTTAAAATATAAGGGGAATATAGTTTTATATTTCCTTCAAATATATAAGGGAAACTTTCTCTAAGAATTGCACATT
>NW_006952680.1:0-676 GCF_000164805.1 Carlito syrichta | reverse complement strand
GAGTCAGACAGAGCCAGATTCAAATTCCAGCTCTACCATTTATTAAGCACAATAGAGTTATATGCACCTGGGCAAAAGGGCAAATAACTTGACATCTGTAGCTCAGAATTCTCTCTCTGGAAACACCACCTATATCACAATGTCTTGTGAAGATTAATTGAGATTAATGTCTGTAAAGAGCTTTGTTCAATGCCCATCAGGTAATAAACACTCAATAAAGGTTAGATTTGTTTGTTACCGGTGTTGTTTAATATCTTATTGAATATGTAAGGCAATTTAAAATTAACATTTAAGCCGGGCTCGGTGGCTCAGCCTGCAATCCTGTGCTTTGGGAGGCTGAGGTGAGAGGATTGCCTGAGCCCATGGGTTCGAGACCCACTGGGCAACTTGGCAAGACCTCATCTCTACAATAAATCAAAAAATCAGCCAGGCATGGTAGCACATGCCTATAATTCTGACTACTCAGAAGTCTGAGGTGGAAGGATCGCCAGAGCCCAGCAAGTTGAGACTACGGTGGCCAGGAGCGGCCACGGCACTCCAGTTTGGGTGACAGAGTGAGACTCCAACTCAAAAAAAAAAAAAGAAAAGAAAATTAACATTTAAATTCGTATTATGGTGAAAGCCCATTACCTGTATTTGGATATGCATAAATGAATTGAGAAACGCGAAATTTTTT
>NW_006952679.1:0-740 GCF_000164805.1 Carlito syrichta | reverse complement strand
GTGTCAAATTAAATATAAAGTGTCCCAAAGAAAATAATTTATTAAAATATAATTATCAACATATTTAGGAAACATATTTGGGTTATGACCACACATCTGCTTCTTTACTAACAAATTGAATAACGAGTTCTGTGGACAATCTACTATAATTTCATATAATTTATAACTACTATAATTTTAAACTAGTGATGGGCATAAATTACATATTGAGTATCTATAATACCTATAATGTGATATCAAGATACTCAATTTCTACTGGCAATAAAGATATGGCTACTATAATACTCTTGCAGTTTCTTGCCTACATTCAAAATTTAAGTTACTGGTTAATAAAAGTATGACTTAGCCAGGCTCAGTGGCTCAGCCTTTAATCCCGTGTTTTGGGAGGCTGAGGTGAGTGGATTGCCTGAGCCTGCGGGTTCGAGACCTGCCTGGGCAACTTGGCGAGACTTCATCTCTACAATAAATCAAAACATTAGCCAGGCATGGTAGCGCGCACCTGTAGTTCCAGCTACTTGGAAGGCTGAGGTGGCTGGATCGCTAGAGCCCAGCAGGTGGAGGCTGCAGTGGCTGGGAGCAGCCACAGCACTCCAGTCTGGGCGACAGAGTGAGACTCCAACTCAAAATAAATAAATAAATAAATAAATAAATATAAAAGTATAACTTTAATTTTTTTTCTTAACCAAGCTTATAGATACCTTGAATTATAAGAAGAACTCTGAGACCTGGGGACTTCAAGT
>NW_006952678.1:9357-15151 GCF_000164805.1 Carlito syrichta | reverse complement strand
ATTTTTTCTAGATCTGAGAAGAATATTGTTGGTAATTTGATGGGTATTGCATTAAATCTGTAGATTGCGTTAGGTAAAATGGACATATTAACAATGTTGGCTCTTTCAGTCCATGAGCATGGAATATTTTTCCACTTGTTTGTGTCATCTTTGATTTTTTTGAGCAGTGTTTTGTAGTTTTCATTGTAAATGTCTTTTATGTCTCTGGTTAGGAAGATGCCAAGGTATTTCATTTTTTTTTGTGGCTATTGTAAATGGAATTGTGTTTTTAATTTGCGTTTCTGTTTATTTATTATTCGTGTTAAGAAATGCAATTGTCTTTTGCACACTTATTTCATACCCTGAGACTTTGCCAAAGTCCTTTACCAGTGCCAGGAGGTTTTTGGCAGATTCTTTTGGATTTTCAAGGTATATGATCATGTCATCTGCAAAGAGAGATAACTTGACTTCCTCTTTTCCTATCTGGATACCCCTGATCTCCTTCCTCTTCTCTGATTGCTCTAGCTAGGACTTCCAAAACTATGTTGAACCAGAGGGTCAAGAGTGGACATCCTTGTCTTGTTCCAGTTTTCAGTGGAAATGGTTCCAAATTTTGTCTGTTTAGGAGTATGCTGGCTGTGGGTTTCTTGTAGATGGCTTTTACTATTTTGTGGTATGTTCCACATATGCCTGGATGTTTGAGGGTTTTTATCAAGAAGGGGTACTGGATTTTATCAAAAGCTTTTCCTGCATCTAATGATATAATCATGTGGTGTTTGTTTTTATATCTCTTGATGTATTTAATTGCATTTACGGTCTTATGAATGTTGAATCAGCCTTGCTTCCCAGGGATGAAGCCTATTTTGTCATGATGGATGATTTTTGAGATGTGTTGTTGAATCCAGTTTGCTAGAATCTTGCTGAGAATTCTAGCATCTATGTTCATCAAACATATTGTCCTGTAGTTCTCTTTTTTTGTTGGTTCTTGGGTATCAACGTGATGTTAGCATCATAAAATGACATAAAATGGGGAGAGTCCATCCTTCTCAGTTGCCTGGAATACTTTCAATAGATTGGTATCAGTTCCTCTTTGTATGTTTGTAGAATTCTGTTGGAAAGCCATCTGGTTCAGGATTTTTTGTTGTTGTTGTTGGTAGTTGTCTTATGGCATAATCAATTTCCTTGATTGTCATTAGTCTATTTAGGGTGTCTTCTTGTTTCAACTTAGGGAGGTTATGTGATGTCAGAAAGTCCTCCATTGCCTTTAGGTTTTCAGGTTTGTTTCCATACAGTTGTACACAGTAGTCTCTGATAATATTTTGTATTTTATCAGTTGTGAAGTCAGTTGTGACGTCATCTTTTGTGTTTCTGATTGAGTTTATTTGGGCTTTTTCTCTCTTTTTCTTGGTCAGCCTGGCTAGGGGACCATCTATCTTATTTATCCTTTCAAAGAACCAGCTTTTTGTTTCATTTATTTTTTGTATTATCTTTTTGTCTTCAATGTCCTGGATTTGGGCTTTGATTTTGGTGATCTGGATTCTTCTGCTGAAGTTAGGGTTTTGGTGGTCTTGCATTTCCAGCTTCCTTAGGTGACTTGTTAGGCTGTTAACTTGAGATCTTTCCATTTTCTTCATGTGTGTTTGTAAAGATATGAATTCCCCTCTTACTACTGTTTTCATGGCATCCCAGAGGTTTTGGTAAGATGTTTCTTCATTTTCATTTGTTTCCAAATAACTCTTAATATCTGTTTTGATTTCATCATTGACCCAGGAGTTGCTTAGCATCATACTGTTTAGTGTCCATGTCTTTGTGGGTTTTGGAGGAACTTTGTTGGTGTTAATATTTATTTTTATTCCACTGTGGTCTGAGAAGGTGTATGGCAAAGTTTCTGTCTTATGAAATTTGCTTATGTTTGATTTATGGCCATTGATGTGGTCGATCTTGGAGTATGTTCCATGTACTGATGAGTAGAATGTATATTCTGTGGTCATTGGGTAGAATGTTCTGTAAATATCAATTAGGTTCATTTGTTCAAGAGTCTCATTGTGGTTCATATATCCTTGCTGGTTTTTTGTCATGATGATCTATCCAGTGTTGTGAGTGGGGTATTAAAGTTCCCAGCTATGATAGTTTTAGGGTCAATCTCTTTTTTAAGTTTCCATACAAGCTCATTGCTTATTCTGAAACATCCTTAATTATTCAACATATCTCAACATATTTATAATTACTCAATATATCTCAACATATTTATAATGAAAGCCTAATGATGTCATTCACCAAAAATCAACTTTGGAGTGAGGTATGGTATAAATAATAAGCATATATCATTGCTTAAATTTACAAGATAATTTTCAATGTACAAAAGTCTGCTTTATTTTTTAACGTCATGTGATCCTTTAGCACTCCTATCACATGGTGAGGCAGGAATAATTATTCCTGATTTAAAGACGAGAAAACTGAGATTCAGAAAGATGATATGAGGTGAAGAATCGCTGGAGCCCAGCAGGCGAGGCTGCGGTGGCCGGAAGTGGCCACTGCACTCCAGTCTGGGTGACAGAGTGAGACTCCAACTCAAAAAAAAAAAAAATACATACACTTAAAATCATAGCAATCCCTTGACCTCTTTCACTAATTTACCCAGGTCATAGTAAACTATATTCTCTAAATTACAAGCTGTAAATGCAAGTTAAATTTAAAAACAAGGTAAGTTTACATAATCTTAGAGTACAAAAAAAACAACAATGTGCTTTTGGCTAGTGTTTACCCAACATTTTTTAAAAGCCACAGTCTATCTTTATGCTTTTAATGGCTTGTTTTATTTCTTCTGACAGTCAAGGTTTTTGTTAAACTAGTGAGAGTTATAATCTGAACTGAAGTTAACCTCATATGCCTTCTTTATTCTCTCTGAATTATATATTTCTACACTAAGTTAATTTAATCTTTTATTACTAACCTACAACTGAATTGTGTTTTCTTAATTGTGAAATTTGCTGACATCCTGGAGACATCAGCATTGTCCTCATATCAATCATTCAATATGAATCACAGTACATTACATCTAAAGTGAGAACAGGGACTTGTCAAAAAGCCATAAAGAATTCTATTCCTCTACATTTTCAGTTTAGTCCTTTACATTGAATGGAAGGATTGTTTGGTTGAAAAAAAGTTTATTTTACTATAATTTATATGTTTATATTGGACAACTCACTTCTCAAAGGTTATTAGCAACCTAAAAATGTAAAGGTAGTCAACACTACCATGCATTTTAAAGAGCTAGATTCTTCCCACCGTGGATAAAAGTACAGAACATAAGTATATTATCAATTTGTAGCGTACAGTGAAAGTGTCAGAGAATCACTTTGAGAGAGAGCAAACTGGGGTGCTAAATTTTGCAATAGATTATTTTTATACTAGATAAGGCGATAACAATAAAAATGATGACTTTACTGTTAGCTTCTTGTTTCAGAGATCTTTGGTGACAAGTAACAGAAAATCATTTTGACTGACTTAAGCAAAACACATATTTTAAGTTATGTGGTAGGTCATAGGAGCGAGACAGAGTAAAATCCTAGATTTAAAAGGGATAGGAACCCAGTGAGACTCTGTGTTCTATGTAGCAGGAGGAAAGAATTGCTGATCATCACATGAGTCAAAATGCCTCATTTTGAATCTTGGTTTTTAAAGGTACATTGTAGCCTTGTGTAAATGATTTTATCTCCCTGTACCTGTTTTCTTATGTGAAAAATGGGTATAATATCATACCTACACACTAGGGTTGTTGTAATTCTCAAATTAAATATTATATGCAAAGTTTTAGAACTATCCTTTGTACACAGTAAGCATTCAAAGAATATTAACTATTGTTATTTATTATTACTCTCAAGGGCTTTCTGATAAATCAACTCAAATAATTTTCAGTGTGTGTCATTTTTTTTTCAAGGTTCAGAAAAAAATGGTTTGATTTATCTTGGATAACATGACATCAGGAGTGTACTAGTAAATATTTAACAACTGTCTCTGAAAAAATGCTAATTAAAAATTTACTGACTAAAGGATACATGACACAATTTGCAAATAATGACAAATATACAATATTACTGATTATAAATTCCACACAGTCAATTTGTTCTTAGAGAATGCTTTTCTCTGAAGTTTGCCGAACATTTGTATCTATAGCTAACTAATATTTGCAACTGATGAATGAGCAAATATAGTTCTCACATCAATATTAGTTGATATTTCATTTATGTTATAAAGCAAAACACAATAACAACATGAATTTATACATTGGAACATTGTTTTTCAATGATGTGAATAACTTTATCACTATCAGATCATAGTTTCAGAATGCTGGAAAAACATGTCCTCCATTTTTGTGCCATTCACAATGTAATCACTAGAGACACAACGTATTTTGAAATTTAATCTTGAGTATTAATATTTTCTCTATCACTTTCATATCTATACAATGAAAAAAAGTTCTGATTTCTACTGTTTGCCAATTTTTATGGTGTAAATTCTCCTCCCGGGTCCAATTCCAAGCTTCCAAGAACAGACTACAGAATTGGGGAAAAGATGCATAGTATTACGTTATTATATAATAGCTCTACCATATGAACAATATATATTTTGAAAACCTCCAGAGCATGTCTAATAGTAAAGTATAGTAAAATATTATGGGTTGATGAGTTTTAAGTAATTATTATCTCTGTTTTAATATAACATTACATTTTACAATTAGATAATTTAAATTTTGATATTGGATATGTCTAACAATCAGTTTGTTATATTCTTGATAATTTAACAATCAGCTCTCAAGAGTTGTTTAGTTACAGCATACCACTGTGTAACATCTTCTTGGCAGATGAAGGTATAGAGGTTAGGGCAGGGTAACTTTGAATGAGGTCCCCACTAAGCTCACCAAAAATGGGGCAAGGGTAGCTTCTCAGCTTTAAAGAATTATGGAGGCTGGGCTCGGTGGCTCAGCCTGTAATCCCATGCTTTGGGAGGCTGAGGTGAGTGGATTGCCTGAGCCCGTGGGTTGGCAACCTGCCCAGGCAACTAGGTGAGACCTCATCTCTACAATAAACCAAAAAAAATGAGCAGGCGTGGTAGTGTGCGCCTGTAGTTCTGGCTACTTGGAAGGCTGAGGCAGAAGGATCGCCAGAACCCAGCAGGTGGAGGCTGTGGTGGCTAGGAGCGGCCACTGCACCCCAGTCTGGGTGACAGAGTGAGACTCCAACTCAAAAATAAATAAATAAATAAATAAATAAATATGGAGAACAAATGGATGCTGTGTAAACAGAAACCCAGGATGTATCTAAATCTACTACAATCCTAGTCCCATTTTTTTTTATCTCTTCCTGTATGTCTTCTGAGCTAATTAACCACTCACACCTCATACTTCTCATGTCCCTTGCTGTGATAAATTATTCTCCATTGTAGTTACACTGCCTAATATGATTCATGTTTCTTTAACTGTTTGTGAACCCTGATGATAACGTAAAGTGTATGAGATAAATAATTTTTTTATTCATTGTTGCATCTTCAGCTTCAAGAACTATTTCTGATATTAGTAGCTACTCAAGACATATATGGACGACATGTTCTTCCAGCATTGTAAAACTATGATCTGATAGTGATAAAGTCATTCACATCATTGACAAACAATGTCCCAATGTATAAATTCATGTTTTTATTGTGTTTTGCTTGGTATCATAAATGAAATATCAACTAATATTGATGTGAGAACTATATTTGCTCATTCATCAGTTGCAAACATTAGTTAGCTACAGATACAAATATTTGGTAAACT
>NW_006952678.1:8376-9337 GCF_000164805.1 Carlito syrichta | reverse complement strand
AAAAAAGGTCACATATGATAAAAACAAGTTGAAAGTGTTGGGAAGACACCTATGAGAGATATGGAAACAAGTAGATGGCAATAAAGTAAAAGGAAGGTTTTGTAGAGAAGACCAGTACAGGGGCCAACAGAATGAATGATGAGGCAATGAGCTAGCATGTTTGGAGAAGCTATTTTGGAATGTTACGAGCTCTAGACAGGAGAATATGGATCAGCAATGGAACTCTAGTCCTTGAGAAAGGAAGTAAAAATGACATGAGAAGATCCCAGCCTAGCAAACTGCAAAGAATAGAAGGGATATGCAGACAGGAAACAAGGTAGGTTTCCAATCACCAGGACCATAATTAAGCATTTCCAAGATTAGATAAAAGGCTTAATTATCATTGTAGGGAGTGTTAAGGGATTAGCATTATGGGTGACTTCAAACTGTGTCCTAGAATATCAGTTTAGGATTTTTTGATTTCCTTGCAAAGGAAAAGCATGCTTCAAGACTTATGTCTCATTGAAATTAAGGTAGATTCAATGATACAGTAAGAATGACTGAGCAAAATATCAGTGAGAGCTTGCATGCTTTTCTCATTTGATTGTTCTTTTCATTTTAAAAGTCTAAATCACTTGAGTAATGTTCATCACTGTATTTTATTTTAATCAGTGCCTCTCAAACTTGAATATGAGCAGTGCTCTTTCTAATATGAAGGAAAAAATAATAATGAGACCCTCACATAAGACAGAATTGTTCATATATTATCAATTGGTTAAGAAAAAAAAAGAACAGCAAATGTTATAAATACATTAATAATATAAATATATTTTGTAATATTTAATACTAATGCTACATATTTACATTTAAAAACACAGTACAAATATACTTGAGGCATTTACTCTGATTCATCCATGGGGATATATATATATATATATATATATATATATATATATATATATATATATATATATTAGAGTTG
>NW_006952678.1:1972-7905 GCF_000164805.1 Carlito syrichta | reverse complement strand
TTTCTTTTTCCAGCTGACTTTAAGATCTGCCTAAAATTGCTAGATCACATACTTTCCTCAGAGGTTTCTAAATACCAGCCATGAACTATTTCCTCCTTTGAAATCTGAGTACAAGTTCTACAAAGTTTTCACAATAAAGTCTTAGACTCTAGTAATAACACATTTTTCTTTGTCCAGCTCTAAAAATTATATCTGTTTATACATTGATTGCTTCTGCATTAATTTTTGCTCTTTATGCATTACAATACATGTATAACATTTTTCAAATTAAATTCCATTTGTTTTAAATAGTTAACATAGATTATATTGTTCTTACTATACCTTGATTAGTATAGTCCTTCATATCAAGAGTAAGCGCAATAAATAGACACTGTAAGATGGTGATTCTGGAGAGTGGTTTGCTTATTTTTTGACCTTGATAAAGCTGAGTTTCTGCTCAGTAGAAACTAGCAGCTTCAATTATTTATTTCTTGTGATTGGGTTGAAACACATATTGGAGACACAATGTGTGGGGAGAGGATATGTGACTGCTGCACTTGATGGCTGACTTACTCAAGGCTGCAAGGGCAATGGAAAGAGACATCTATTAATGACTACACTGGAGTGAGAAAGAAACAAAATCATTGATCAAGTCATGGTCAGAGAACTTCTATGGTGCTCCCATAACTCTGGGCAGATATGGCTAAAAATTATTCCCAAGAGTATACAAGTTATATAATTAGAATGTAAGCTGAACTTAACAGACTTGCAAAGTTTTTCATATGAAAATTGGAGAACTAATTGAGAAGGAATGGGATCCTGAAATCTGAAATAGAGACATGTATATGCTTTGTGATAAAGCTAAGAATCTTAAAACCCTGTTGTTCAGAGTCACTTTTGCTAGTGAGAGCACTGTATTTTCTCTTTCCTTGCAGTCCTTGCAAAAACTTCACCTGAGGCAATTACCTTACAATGGAGCAATTATTTTCAATACTCACCGCCATTACCTTTCATTCCCCAAATAACAGCAGTCCAACAGAACTCTCTATCGTGATGGAAATGTTCAGTAGGCAGTATCAATCTACTATGGCTATTGAGCACTGGAAATAAGGTTCATCTGAATTGACATGTACTGGGAAAGTTAAATGCATTCTAGATTTCAAAGATTTAGAATGAAAAAATAGAAGGTATATTATTACATGAATTTTATGCCAGTTATATGCTAAAATTGTAATATCTAAGATTAAATTAATAATAATTTTATCTCTCTAAATTGTGGCTACTGGAAATTTTAAAGGTAGATATGTGCTTCATACTCTATTTCTATTGGACAATGCTGATCTAGACCAAAAGCCTTAAAATGCTTGATCATATAAATCAAGGGGTTTTGAAAATTGTACTTTTGCCTACATTTTTAAATTCATATCTTTAAAAAAATTTAAATAAGAATAGCTGCAAAGGATGTGATCTCTGCTGTTTTACAAATACCTTAAAATATAGTTTCTAATTTTACAAATACCTTAAATATAGTTCCCTCAAAATTTTGCATCATTAGTTAACTCAGTGTATAAAAAATGGCCACCATATATTATAAATGAAAACACTTTAAAATCAATCTGACAAATCAGAAATTGTTTTCTGTCCAAAGAAGTCAGACTTTGTGTTTTAATGCAAATTAGCTTATTATTATTATTCTATTTATAAGTATTTCTATGCTAGGATAATAGAGAGATATAGGGATAAAAAAGGATAGGTAGACAGATGATAGAAGATATGTGGCTAATAGATAAACACATAAAGAGAAGAATAGATAGATAAATACATAGATACATAGACACAGACATGAATGTTTCTATGAATTTACTGCTTAAATAAAATAAGTTATTGTTCCTTTCAAATATTTCTTAGTGGTGCTCTTTTTTGCTTTGTTCTCAAGATATATTCCTCAAGACCTATGAATCTGGAGTTTCCTACTCTAATTCCCCAGAGTTTTATTTACACTCAAGCAATGTAACATGTTAACATTTCAGTTAAAAGTAACATATGTTTGTCTTTGAAAACTGGGAAAATCAATGGTAAAAGAAAAGTGATAAAAAAGAACAGATACAGGTGTGTCTTCAGGTCTTCCTGTCACACATGGAGCTAATGTTGAATTTGTATCTCAATGCAAGAAAAACAATTAACTCAGTGATCAGGTTAGTTTATAATACCAGTTCTAATATTTTAACTTTGCTATTATTAAAAAAAAACACCTCAATTATATTCATCAAGATGCTATAATTGAAGAAAACATGTCCTTACAAAAACTCGTAGAAGGGACATGGAGCAACATCAAAAATGTACATTATCTTATGATTATAATACTCAGCAATTACATTTTATTTTTAGTGAACTTAATTAAAATGTTTGTAAACTTATCAGTAATAATGACTATAATTTTATATTTAGCATTTTAAAATAAAATTCTGACACCTATAAATTATTCAACCACATAATCAAATATAGAAGAAAATATAATGATAATTATTTTGCATTAAATCATAAGTTAAATCCAACAAATAATTGAAGAGAAGCATGTTTACTGATGAAATGGTAACATTTGGCAATAATGTGTCATTTAAAATGATCCTATCTGTGTCAGAAATTTTACAAGTTCTTATCTAATTAGTACAACAACCTTGCGATATGGTACTATTATCTCTAATACATGAAAAAGAAAAACTGTAGTTCACAGCCCTCAGAGATCATGCCAAATATTGTATAGACAGTAAGAGTGACAGCTCAGATTGAAACCAGTTCTATCAATTTCATCCAGTTTCAAATCCCATGACTTTGTTTTGTTTTGTTTTTCCTCAAGCATGTACATGGTGAAGCCCCCCAAACCTGGAATTACCTGTTTTGGAGGACAGGCTCCTTGTAGTACAGGCTTCCCCTGATAGGTAAGTGTTTTCAAACCCATCAGCATTAGTGTACCAGTTGGCATTGTTGTGGGAGGCTGTGCCTGGCTTCAGTGAATATTTTGGTGGGGGGATTCTTTCAAAGTATTTGCCCATTTCATGATGGGTGATTTACAGGTGCACTGCCCACACCTCTCTGAGTATTCAGTAAGTTTTGACCTAAAACAGTATGACCCCTGTGTCCCACCCAACCTATTCACCTAATCTCACTTTAAGCAACTTTTTTTGTTTCCCTGGATGAAAAAAGTCCCCAAAAGAAGTGTTTTGCCAATGTAAAAGAGGCAAAACAAAAAAAAGGCCGAAGCAATAAAAGGCATCAAAACTGATGAGTTTAAAAAACTGTTTTGAGCAGTGGAAAAAAGTGTCTTGATAGATGTATTTTCATCAAACAGAAATTTTTGGAGGTGACTGAAGTTTAAACATGTAAGAATAAATACACAACTTTTTATAAATGAATCCCAGTCTTTGGGGATCCCCCTTCTATTTGTTTGGGATGCTTAGAACATTATAATGACTTTTAAAGTTATTAAATGTAAAATAAACGTGAACAATAATTATTGAAATAAATAGGTATTGAGGGATATTAAGAGCCTTGGTCAAACTGGAATTTATAACAACCACTAGAGTTATGTGCTTATGGTTTATACTAGCAATTTCCTTCTGAAAAGGGTTCTTATTAATCTGTGGAAGCAAATGCTTTCAACAGTGTTTTTCAATCTACGTGTTATAACTTGCTAGTGCATCATGAAATTGGCTTAGTGGGGTATAACCAATGCTTCAAAATAAATGGATTACAATACAGAAGTGCATTCATGTACTAAAAAAAATGTTTACCCCAACAAACCCCAGATAAATGTGAAGGAATACAAACAAACAAACAGAAATGTTTGATACGTATGGAAATTTGTAAGTGTGTGTTTGTGTGTGAAGAGTGTTTGAACTGGGTCACAATGTAAACATAATTCTTACTATGGTTCATGATTAAAAATTATTGTAAACCAATTTCTATAGGATGTCATAAAATAGAGATAAACTAGCAGACCAAAATTAAATGTCTACATCTAACTATTTGATGAAAATAGCAAAGAACTGAAAGTAATTGTCTTTCTAAGAAAATAAATTGCATTTTGGGGGAGAAAAAGAAGAAATAAAAGTTTATCAGATTAGTAACATAAGCAAGTAGAAATTTGACAACCGTGAAACCTTAGGTAATTTAGTAATAGGAATTATTTAAAGTTAGCAAAGCAGATATCTTAGAGGACATGAAATAATACCACACTTTGATGATAATTATAGATAATTGCAATGATATAAAAATATTCCTCCACCACCTACCACTGGGGAGAGGAGAACTTATTCAGTAAATGGTGCTGGGAAAATTGGTTGACCTCATGCAGAAGATTGAAACAGGATCCCTAACTATCCCCATACACAAAAATTAACTCCAAATGGATCAGAGACCTAAATGTAAAACCTCAAACCATAAGAGCCTTAGAAAATGAAGGACATGTCCTCATGGAAATTGGAACTGGCATCCAATTCCTGAACAAAACCCGAAATCCACAGGCCATAAGGGATAAGATAGACAAGTGGGGCCTCATTAAACTGACAACCTTCTGTAAAGCCAAAGAAATCATCAAGAGAGCAGGGAGACAGCCCATGGACTGGGAAAAAGTATTTGCCAACTCCAGGTCTGACAAAGGCTTAACATCTTGGATCTACAAGGAACTCAAATGTGCTGAAAAGAAAAAAACAAACAACCCCATTATAAAATGGGCAAAAGATATGAACAGACATTTCTCAAAGGAAGACATTCGAGCAGCCAACTGACACACGAAGAAATGTTCAACCTCACTAATCATCAGGGGGATGCAATCAAAACCACACTGAGATATCACCTAACTCCAGTCAGAATGGCGATTATCAATAACTCAAAAAATAACAGTTGCTGGAGAGGGTGTGGTGAATAGGGAACACTTCTACACTGTTTTTGGGAGTGCAAACTAGTGCAACCTCTGTGGAAAGCAGTGTGGCGATTCCTAAAAGCTCTAAACATCAACCTCCCATATGACCCTGCAATCCCCCTACTGGGAACATACCCTGACGATCTCAAATCTCTCTATAAAAAAGATACATGCACACGAATGTTTATCACAGCATTATTCACAATAGCAAGAACTTGGAACCAACCATGCTGTCCATCAAAAGAGGACTGGATTAAAAAAATGTGGTACATATACATGATGGAATACTACACAGTCATAAAAAAAAACAAAATCATGAATTTCGCAGCAACCTGGATGGAACTAGAGTCTATAATACTGAGTGACCTCTCACAGAAACAAAGATCTGAGTATCACATGTTCTCCCTCATATAGTGGACCTTGATCATCCAACGCACTACCTTAAGAAAATGACTGACAGTGGTGGGAAACTATGGGGGGTGAAGGGAGATGGGACTAATGGTAGTAAACATCTGTCTGGGGATGGGGAGACACCTGTTATCAACAAGGGGGCCTGAATGAAGCATATTTGTATACCTAACCCTTAACTGTACCCCACAATATCATAATAAAAAATATTGATTAAAAAATATTTCTATCTCAATTCAAGATTAATACCATATGTTTGCTGCACATTTATAATGGATTTGTTCCATGCCCATGTTAGTAAAAGATACTTATACTTCAGAGTGAGATATATCTTTGTATGTGCACAGATCTTAAAAAGTACACAGCTCTGACCTATGTAATCTCAGACAAGTTATTTAAAATTTCACTTAAATGCAAACAATAAAAGTATCTGACTCAAAGGAGTCTTATGAGGATTAAATAATTATAAAAAATACTTAATATAACTGCTGAGAATAGTGTACAGCATGCTGCTAAGTTTTCAACAAATGTTAGTTTATTTTTCAAGCACTTTATTTTCTCAACAACCAATAGTTTGCATAGAGAAACAAATCAACAGATATTTGTTGCAATTATTTGAATCAAC
>NW_006952678.1:0-1624 GCF_000164805.1 Carlito syrichta | reverse complement strand
GAAGTATACACTTTATTTAATAACAATGAATTAGTATATTTTGTATGCTTATTAGCTCTACTAAGCACTCTGCATGCATTTTCTTACTTATTTCTCACAACAGTACTGTAAATCAAATGCCCTTTTTACTCACATTTCATAGATAAAACCCTAACTTCAGAGAAGTTAAATACCTGAAAATTATCAGTAAATTATATATAGTACTGAACCACAACATGACCCAGTTATGGGATCCATTACCAAGCTTTCTTTAATCTAACCCAAGTAAGCTAACACGTGATCATAGGATCAATGAGAAATTCTGATTTTTCCTATTTAGGTCCTCTCTATTGCTATAAAGTCACAGCCTACAAGAAGAAGCAGAATAGCAAAAGCAGGAGAGGAAAACTAGCGGTTTCAACTGCTTTTAACATTTATTGTGTCATAATTTTGTTTCAAGTATAGTGATATATACATATTTAAATATATTACTTATTTTAGGATCAAATAGAAAGACAATCCAAACTTTTGAAATATCCATAATATGAATTTTGTATTAGTGCAGAGCACATTAAGCCAACTATTTCTAATTAATAACTATGTGATCTGTAGCAATGGAGAAACATTGAAATGAAAGTCAGATATTTATAAAAACATGATATACTTGAATGATTTGTCAAGCAGAAGAAATATCAAGTAAAAATCCATTTTTCATTGCTCCTTTAAAAAAAAATACTTACAAACTTCAAAAATGTATCTCAGAAAGCATTTAATTAGAATTTGTTTTCACTTATATGTTAGTAGCTGGCAGGAATTGTATTATTTTTATTTAATTTTTTCCCAAATCTCTCATATAAATTTGTTTCATAAATGGATAAGGAGGAAATATTACCAAAATCATTCTTGAGTTACACTGTACATTCCTTATGATCTCTTTGCTTTTGTCTTTATGATTATGACTCTTACCACAGATGATTTTCTCTTACCTTATTTGTATTCACTGCTGTGATGATCCAGACACATTGTGCATTGCTGTCATACTGGAATGGAAAGTTTGGAGATGTCAAGGTAACACTTGGTCCTTGAAGATCAGAGCCACATGTCTTCACTAAAGGAGAAATTGCAGTTTACAAGATGAGTATATGCCACATGTAAAATCATAGTAATAAAATATCTTGCAAATATACTTTAAATTCAAAATTATACAGTTATAACCACATCTATCTATCATCTATCTACATATATATATACTGGAATTGTAATGCCATTCATCACAATTTGAGTGTCTTTTGCATCCTGAGATTCACAAACTCAACATTTTCAATATTAAACAAAAACTGGGTTATGAAAAGAAGTATGAGGCATGATAAATTGTTCTCTGTACAGTAAATAGATTAGTTTAATTAGAGAGAGGTATATTTACTCAATAATATGCTAAAAATATACACAGAGAATGAAGTAAAGCCTTGTATTAGTAAAGCAATCTAAAAGTTGTTGGTTTTTTTTTTTTTTTTGGTATTTATTAAGTACTCTATGACTCATAATAGCACTGTTGAGAAACATCAATGGTAAAACTATTCTTTCTGTGTTCTTTTAACTGTGAATGAAACCAAGACTAGAAGAACTACATTTTGTTATTTTAATG
>NW_006952677.1:0-376 GCF_000164805.1 Carlito syrichta | reverse complement strand
GGGACTTGATGCAGTAAGCAATAGGGAGCCATGGTAGGTTCTTGGACAATAAAAGTATTAACATTGACAGGTTATAGGAGGAGATTAGAGACAGTGCCCCAATTCAAATTCTACCTTTCTTAGAGAAATCGACCCTGACCATCCTGGTCTAAAACGCTCTGTTTATAATCTTATTGGCTGTATAATTCATTTGTTAATAAATTATGCACTGCATTGTGACATCTCTTCTATAATGGTCCAGTGCTTTTCTTTAAAGGTTTTAAAAAAGTTTTTAACCTTTCACAGTCAGAGGAGAGACTGGGCAAAGGTGTGTATGAACTCTTGTAGAAGGGTCCAAGTACTGGCATGGTCTGTAGTGAATGGCCTTTACAGGTCA
>NW_006952676.1:0-790 GCF_000164805.1 Carlito syrichta | reverse complement strand
TCAGAGTTTTGAGGCAGGATGTATTTAATGAGAGTCCTTAATATACAGGAAAATACACAGCCCTTGCGAAAGAAGAAGAGAATCGGGGTATAGCTGTCCTCAGTCTTTAAAATCAACAGGCCATCTGCTGTGGGCTAAACAAGAATCAGGGATTAGAAGTTGGAACATAGGTAATAGCAGTCCTCGTATGCAGAATCTACATGTTCTGTAGCTAAGGACAACTAAGAAACCTCTTTTACACGGTTCCTCCATCACAATATCTACATGACATCTTGATAATGGCAAAACAAGAATCAGGGTTTCCAAACAGGATTCTGGGGAATGGGAGTCCTCATATACAGGACACTACACAGCCCCTCGGTAAAGAGGAATAAGGAATCTGTGATACACTAGTCCACAATCCGAAAAATCCTCAGGGTGTCTTGCTGCAGTAAAAACAAGAATCAAGGCTTCGAGCTTGTCTCATGTTTTGGAGATATTTGGCTTCTGGGTATTATGAATCAGTCATTTCAGGACTCCAGCAACATTCTGGTCCTCTTGACAGTTGTAATCGGGTATCTAGTAGTACAAGTCCTTTAGGTTCCTCAGGACACTTATGACCAGTTTCCCAGAAAAAAGTATCATCTTGCCGTATTTGGATGTAACTTTGGTCTTAACGTTAACTTGATAATCCTTAAATTTCAGTTTGTACTTCATTTGTAGAGGGGTCGAGGGTTTTGTAGTTGCCAGATATTTAGTTCGAATTATTAAAATGTAATCAGGATCCATGGATTCCACGTAACTAGGAAAG
>NW_006952675.1:0-1342 GCF_000164805.1 Carlito syrichta | reverse complement strand
CATTTGTAGGTTCTTGAGAATTTCTACCATAAGTGCTATGTTTATATTTAAATATTTGAAGTGTTTTCAGAATTACTTTAATTTTTCTAAAAATAATACTTGCTTATTGTTTCTCAAAACACCTAAAATCAAGAAGAAAAAAGTAGCAGATCATCTAATATCTTAAATACAAATAAATATTAATAATGACATTATCATCTCAGGCATCTCTATCATATATACAAATAGAACAGTACACCGATAGCAGGATATATAGAGATGGAAAATTAATCCTAAAAATTAGATTATTCATGACATTTTAAAAAACATAAATAAATAGTTTGTTTAAAAGAAATAGATTTTAGCCAGCCTCAGTGGCTCAGCCTGTAATCCCAGCACTTTGGGAGACCAAGGTGAGTGGATTGCCTGAGCCTGCAGGTTTGAGACCATCCTGGGCAACTTGGTGAGACTTCGTCTCTACAATAAATAAAAAATTAGCTAGGCATGGTAACGTGTGCCTATAGTTCCGGCTACTTGGAAGGCTGAGGTGGAAGGATCATTGGAGCCTAGCAGGTCAATGCTGGGATGGCCATTGAGTGTGCCACTGCACTCCAGCCTGCGTGTCAGAGTGAGACTCTAATTCAAATATATATATATATATAAAAGAAAGAAATAGATTTTGCCTTTCTTGGTAAATTTTAATTTAATTTTAATTTCTCATTTCTTTTTCAGTCAAAGTGAACGTAATATAGATCAGAGTCTAGAGATGTATTTAACTTCACAATTGAGTAAAGAAAATCTGTTACAATTGCTTATTTGACAGCATTAGATAGATAATGTAATAGTCATCCAGTAACACTAATTAAAGCAGAAAATATTATCATATGGATGGCCCTCAGAAATTGGAAGGAAGGAAAACTCTTGCCCTTAGAAACAACCCAGAGAGCAGTTCCATTTTAGTAGCCACCTTCACTTTTACTTTTAACCTTAACCTTGGTGGTGGGTCTTTCTCACTGTCTTCTATGTGGTTACTGTACAACCTAAGGTTATATCATTCCAGGATCTATTTTCTCTTTGTGCTGCTAGATGCTGCCACTTGACAAGAATCTATCACCTCACTTCACTTCCTCATCCATTCACAGCCATACAATTATCTGTCAGTTAAGATTGTATATTTATCCAGGGACTGATCATTCCCACATGAAGCAGTTGTGCATCTTCATACCTATGTAAATTGCTTTCATAAATTGTATGTTCACACCATGTCAAAGAGAAGCAGTTGCTCAGCATATGTAGTTGTAAACATTTTTAAATGTTTTGTGTTCATTTCATTAACTTACTAGTCTAAGACAGAAAAGATTTT
>NW_006952674.1:0-802 GCF_000164805.1 Carlito syrichta | reverse complement strand
TGGAAATACATCTGGTCCGAATCCTACTAAATTTATTTTCAAAAGTTAGAAAAGTTATTAAAATTTTGGAAATCTTAATTTTCCTTTACTGATCTTCTATATTGCACATAGCAGTTATTCCTTTTTCTGTGTTATTATTAAGGCACACTCCCAGTGGGTCCTCCAGAATGTTAGCTCAGGCTCACTGGGGATGTCGGTGCATGGTGTGCACTCTGGTGCCATGTGAAAGATGCAAAGAATTGCACAGAAGTTAGGTTAGAAACTTTACTTGAAGCTGGGCTCGGTGGCTCAGCCTGTAATCCCGTGCCTTTGGGAGGCTGAGGTGAGTGGACTGCCTGAGCCTGCGGGTTCGAGACCCGCCTGGGCAGCGAGACCTCATCTCAACAATAAATCAAAACATCAGCCGGGCATGGTAGCACGTGCCTGTAATTCCAGCTACTCGGAAGGCTGAGGCAGAAGGATCGCCGGAGCCCAGCAGGTAGAGGCTGCGGTGGCCGGGAGCGGCCACTGCACTCCAGTCTGGGCAACACAGTGAGACTCCAACTCAAAAAAAAAAAAAAAAGAAACTATAGTTGATTTTAAAAGTAAATTAGAAAGAAATAGAAAGAGGAGATTAGCTTCCCTAAGGTAGGGGAGGGGGACAAAGGCAGGAAACATGACCTGGTCATAGCTCAAAGAGCACATTGCCACAATATGGCTTTGCAGGCAATGGCAACAATGGCCTGGCAAAGCCTTCTGGATGCTGTGGTTGAGTTTTTTTACTCCTTCCCTTTGATGAAGGAATGTCATTAAGGTGATTGGG
>NW_006952673.1:0-734 GCF_000164805.1 Carlito syrichta | reverse complement strand
CAAAGGCCATTCCAAACTTACACAAATGTGTAAGTGTATAAAATGGAAAAATATCTTCTTTAAGGACTTCTGTCTAGCAACTGCCTTTCCAACCTCAGATTTATGTCATCCTTGTTACTAATATTTTAATCAAAGACAATCATTTCAGAACAATTATGAGATTTTAGTTTCCTTTTAAAAACCATTGTTTTCCCTTACCTCCCTGAATGAACATGTAATTATCAGTCACACAAATTTCCTTTACAATGTTTTATTATCAAATAAATATCATTTTTATTTTATTTATTTATTTTAATTTTCTTACTCATTTATTTTTTATTATTTATATTTTTCATTTTCTTTTAAAGAGCATTTTTGTTATCAGGTTAATATGTCGTAGACTTTGCTGTCTCTAAATCACGTATTTTACATCACTTTCCAAAGTTTCTCAACAAGATAAATCTTTGTATGAGTAAACGTATAGGATTGTAATACTTTTAAATATATTGAGAGTTGTTTGTTTTTGTTTTCTTTTAAAGATATCTAGCTGTATCTATCTATGCAGCTAGCTATCAAACAAAATATGACCATTACTGTTAGGTCACACTCACAGCAGGTCCTCCAGAATGTTAGGTCAGGCCCTCTGGGGTGTGGGTGTCTGATGTATGATCCAGTGCTGCATGAAAATACAAAGAATTGCACAGAAGTTAGATTAGAATGTTTAGTTTATTTAGAAAGCAAATTGGAGAGAGAGG
>NW_006952672.1:0-767 GCF_000164805.1 Carlito syrichta | reverse complement strand
TCAGTAAAGCTGGGGAAAAATCATCCTTGACTTCAAATCCTCACCACAATTCACAAAAATTTCCAGGCAGATACTATTGTGTCTCTTGACAGATGGAAAACCGGGGTAGAATAGCGAGGTGAAGTGACATGTGCAAGGTCACTCATTTGCGTGTGGAAAGCCAGTTTAGGCCAATAGGCCTCCTGGTCCATGTCCAGCTAGCGCTGGACTGTGGCAAGTCACCCTTCTGTACTTCTGCCCTGGTAATGTGAACTCATCTTCCCTACACACAGTTCTGACTAGATAGCATTCTGGAAGGATCATGGCAGGAGCAACATGCCAGGAGGACAAGGTAAGCCATACAAAAAGTTATGAGGTTAGAAAAAAATGTTTCCTGGGACATTTTAATGCTCCTCACTCCCTCATAGCCACCAGCCTCAT
Organism: Carlito syrichta; assembly: GCF_000164805.1. Lineage (NCBI taxonomy): Eukaryota > Metazoa > Chordata > Mammalia > Primates > Tarsiidae > Carlito > Carlito syrichta. The sequence goes on along the minus strand of NW_006952672.1, from coordinate 347 downwards.
CAGAAAGGTGCCCAAGAGCACAGGAAGCCCACTGAGTATGTGCTCCGCCCACCTTTTCTATAAAGGAAATAAATCCACAGTTGGTCCCAAGTCTGTAGTTTCAACCAGGTTGGAAGGAGAGGCCACTTGACCCTGGCACGTGCCCTGACACCCCTTGTAGACTAATCAGGACATTTTTTCCTCAATGAACATGACTTCAGATACTGTTAGTCAAAAACTGACCCATGAGATGAAACCTATTTTTTGTCCATGTGTTAAGTAATTGTTAATAATTCATACCACACTTCCTTCCAGAAAGGCTAAGAGAAACCAACAAAACTACCAAACATCAGGTTCAAAAAGCAAGA
>NW_006952671.1:0-919 GCF_000164805.1 Carlito syrichta | reverse complement strand
TAGTGCCGTCTGATAGCCCTTGCCTTTATAGTACCATCTGATTCTCCTTTCATTAGTATGCCGTCTGATACTCCTTGTCATATTAGTACCGTCTGATACTCCTTGCCTTATTAGGGCCGTCTGATATTCCTTGCATTATTAGTGCCGTCTGACCCTACTTGCCTTATTAACGCCGTCTGACACACCTTTCCTTATTAGTGCAATCTGATAATCCTTGCCTCATTAGTGACGTCTGATGCTACTTGTCTTATTAGTGCCGTCTGATCCTACTTGCCTTATTAGTGCCGTCTGATACTAGTTGTCTTATTAGTGCCATCTGATACTACTTGCCTTATTAGTGCCCTCTGATACTAGTTGGCTTATTAGTGCCATCTGATACTACTTGTCTTATTAGTGCCTTCTGATACTACTTGTCTTATTAGTGCCATCTGATACTTCTTGCCTTATTAATGCTGTCTGATACTACTTGCCTTATTTGTGCCTTCTTGTCCTAGTTGCCTTCTTAGTGTCGTCTGATCCTACTTGCCTTATTAGTTCCGCCTAATCCTACTTGCCTTATGAGTGCTGACTGATACTACTTGCCTTATTAGTGCCGTCTGATACTCCTTGCTTTATTAGTGCCGCCTGATACTCTTTGCTTATTGTTGGCATCTGATTCTACTTGCCTTATTACTGTCGTCTGATCCAACTTGTCTTAATATTGCCGTCTGATACTACTTGCCATAATAGTGCCGTCTGATCCTACATTCCTTATTTGTGCCTTTTGATCCTACTTGCCTTATTAATGCCATCTGATACTACTTGCCTTATTATACCCGTCTGATACTACTTCCCTTATTATTGCTGTCTGATATTCCTTGCCTTATTACTGCCGTCTGATACAACTTACCTTAATAGGGCCGTCTGATACTCTTTGACG
>NW_006952670.1:0-713 GCF_000164805.1 Carlito syrichta | reverse complement strand
AAATACTCCACCTACAATAATGAATGGAACCCGCCTGACAGAAAATCAATAGAGAAAGAGTGAACTCAACTCGATGGATTTTAATGGACCTAACACCCATACAGAATGTTTCACTCAATAGGAGCAGAATACGTGTTCTTCTTACATGCACACAGAACATTCTCGAGTACAGATCACCCATGAGTTCATGACACAACTTTTTATTTATTTATTTTAGATGTAGGACATATGCATGCACATTGGCTACATGGAAATATTGTGTAGTGGTGGGGATCGGGACGCTGGTGGCCCATTCCCCAGAGAGTGAATACTGTGCCCCATAGGCAGTTTCTGAGCCCTCACTCTTCTCCCCCCTTCCCACTTGCTAGTGTCCTCAATGCCAATAATTTCCGTCTTTGCGGTCAATTAGCTCCCACGTTAGTGAGAACATCTCGTGTTTGGCTTTCTGCTTCTGAGTCACTTTGCTTAGAATGACGGTCTTGGCCCCATCCATGTTGCTTGCCGCAAGGAACATAACTTCGTTCTTTTGTGTGGTTGCTCAGTATTCCATGGTGTATATGTACCATGTTTTCATTATCCGCTGGTCAGCTGATGGGCGTTTAGGCTGACTCCACGTCTTTGCTATGGTGTATTGTGCTGTGATGAACACGCAGGGGCCAGCGTCTTCTTTGTATGTAACAACCTTTATTCCTTAGGGTAGATACCTAGTAGTG
>NW_006952669.1:0-628 GCF_000164805.1 Carlito syrichta | reverse complement strand
CCGGCTTAACTTGCTAGTCACCTAGCTAGTGAGCTGGCTAAGTAGCTGACTTTAACTAGCAGACTTAACTAGATAGCCATCTGGCTAGCCAGCTGGCTTAACTAGCTAGACAACTAGCTTTCCAGTTGCCTAGCCAACTCACTTAACTCGCTGACTTAACTAGGTAGTCAGCTGGCTAGCCAGCTGACTTAATTAGCTACCTACCTAACTAGCCAGGTGGGTGACCAGCTGACTTAACTAGCTGATTTTACCAGGTAGCCAGCTAGCTAGTCAGCTGACTAAAGTAGGGAGTTACCTAGCTGGCCAATTGGCTAGCCACTTGAATTGATTAGCTATTTAACCAGCTGGCCAGCTAGTTAACCTGCTGACTAAACTAACTGACATAACAATTTAGCCAGTAGGCTAGCGAGCTGATAAAACTAGCTGACAACACTAGCTAGCCTGGTGGCTAGCCAGTTGACTTAAGCTAAATGCCTAGTTAGCCAACTAGGAAACCAGATGAATTAACTAGCTGATTAAATAGCTAGCCAAGTGACTTAACTATTTTGCTACCTAGCTAGCCAGCTGACAAGCAAGCTGACTTAAATAGTTGTCTTGCTTGCTAGTCAGCTGTATTTATTAGCTTGCT
>NW_006952668.1:0-920 GCF_000164805.1 Carlito syrichta | reverse complement strand
TTGAGTTGTTTTCTATTTGCATTTTAGAAATTTGATCGATATTGGGTGTTTTTCACTCCCTGATATGCATTCGTCCAGGAGCCTTTCCCCTTGATCTCAGCCCCACTGCAGGCATGTCCTGGGCGCTCTGTGGTGGGTCTGCTCTAGTCTGAAACGGCAGGTCCTGGTGGGGGCCATTCTCAGCGCCCAACACAACATTTCTCAGTAGCGGGCCCTTAAGCATGGTCCCTTCCCTTTTCCAGCAGGGCTGTTTTCTGCCAGCTAAAACCATGGCAAGCACCGAACCAGGAGCTCTTTATACTTTCACTAGCAACCTTGGAGCGTCATTTTTCTGTTCGAATATTTTCACAAAGTTGGCATTGCCTCAGGGACAGCAACATACATTCCTCCAAGCCCGGTAGTTTCCTGAGCCCACAATTTCTGGGTGGCAACGTTTAGTGACAAAAAAGTGTTTGCTGTTCAAAGCATACGTGGGTCTCACAGTGAGCGCTCGCTGGGTCCCAGCGTCGTTGGGGCTTCAGATCAGCCTGTTCTGGGTCGCTCACAATGAATTTGTCCAAGTTCAGTGGGTGTCAGTGACAGCACCACTTCTCCTTAGTAGTTTCATTTTCATTCTCAGTTTTTCTATTAAATGTTTTTGAATGAGAGATAAAATGGTACGTATTTATCATGTACAAACTAAAGTTTATATATATTTATTATATATATTAAACATGCACGAAGTGAAATGACTAAATCTAACTAATGAACACATATTTTCTAAGTTAGTTATGCAACTGGTGACAATACCCCTTAAACTTACACTTTTAGTAGTTTTAATAACCACAACGCATTGTTAATTTTAGTCACAATGTTATACAATAGATCTCTTGCTCTTACTCTTCTATCTAACTAAAATGCTGTAAACTTTGACCATCCTC
>NW_006952667.1:0-324 GCF_000164805.1 Carlito syrichta | reverse complement strand
CAAATAAAATAAAATAAAATAAAATAAAATAAAATAAAATAAAAAGCAGTTGGTACAAATATGAAAGGTTAAAAGAGGTTAGGAATAGATCATTAACAGCAATTTGTTATTTATTTGGAGATTTTTATGTTAGAAAGTATAACCCATAGAAAAATTGAAAAAAGTAGAAGATATTTTACCTTTGCAATGACCAGAGACAGCACCATATCGTAGCTTTTAAAAATTTTTATCTCAGTTTTATAAAAAATAATGTAAAGTTATCATAAAAACTTCTGATCTCTTTTAAATTATGACAAATATATTTTGCCCAAAATAGAAGAAACT
>NW_006952666.1:0-349 GCF_000164805.1 Carlito syrichta | reverse complement strand
GCTCCTCGGGACAACAAAGGGGAGATTCCAGGAACAAAAGAATTTTATCACTATATTTGCAGGTAACTCTCATCTTACGATGTACCTTGTAATCTTAAAACTTCCGTTTGTCCTTCAATTCGAATGGGGCTTGGTGTTTTTAGGTTGCCAAATATTTTTTGGATACTCTTAAGGGTAATCAGGATTCATGAATTCCACGTCCCTAGGAAACTTCTGGGTATCTGCCTATTTGTATACAGAGTTTGGAATCCACATCACGAGGAAACATCAGGGTATCTTGCTGAGAACAAAAAGGAAATCCGGTTCTAAGAGTCCTATTCGCCAGAATATACTGTGCCTCTTCATAAGG
>NW_006952665.1:0-425 GCF_000164805.1 Carlito syrichta | reverse complement strand
TGAGGGAGCATGGTACCTTCCTGTGGCTGCAGAAACATACACAGAGCTGGATCTTGGTAGAAAGATGAAGGAGAGGATGAGGTAGGGAGGGATGAAACTGGGTAGAACTCAGAACCACTCTTTTACATGCCTATGTACAGAGCCTAAGCATTCTGGAGGACAATGGGGACACACAGGTGGGGGTCCTGTAGGCAGAAGGTGAAGTGTGTTTAGGAAGCTCATTCTGGCAGCAGACTGCATGATGGGCTGGACAGTTCAGAGGAAAAACTGGAGACAAGAAGGCATGGGACCACAGAAAAAAAGTGAAGTCCTGGTCCAAGGAGATGGGACATTGGAGACAGGAAAGAAGGGTTGGGTGAAAGACGCGAAGGAGATAAAAGAGGAGCCTGGAAGAAAAGCAGAGTGTGGTGAGTGGAGAGAGCTGG
>NW_006952664.1:0-777 GCF_000164805.1 Carlito syrichta | reverse complement strand
CTTAGTGGTGGATTCTGTTCACTCTAAAACAATTCTTGGGTCATTGCCTTGCTAAACTATGGTGTGGCCATGTGCTCTTTAAGCTATGGCCAGAACCTCTTCTCTCCCCTCCCTTGGGGAGGTGAATTTCCTCTTTGTCTCTCTCTCCAATTTGCTTTCTAAATAAACTACACATTCTAATCTAACTTCTGGGCAGTTCTTTGTATTTTCATGCAGCACTGGATCATACACCAGACACCCACACCCCAGAGGGCCTTACCTAACATTCTGGAGGACCTGCTATGAGTGTGACCTAACAGTAATGGTCATATTTTGTTTGATAGCTAGCTGCATAGATAGATACAGCTAGATATCCTTAAAAGAAAACAAAAACAAACAACTCTCAATATTAAAAGTATTACAATCCTATACGTTTACTCATACAAAGATTTATCTTGTTGAGAATCTTTGGAAAGTGATGTAAAATACGTGATTTGGAGACAGTAAAGTCTACGACATATTAACCTGATAACAAAAATGCTCTTTAAAAGAAAATGAAAAATATAAGTAATAAAAAATAAATAAGAAATTTAAAATAAATAAATAAAATAAAAATGATATTTATTTGATAATAAAACATTGTAAAGGAAATTTGTGTGACTGATAATTACATGTTCATTCAGAGAGGTAAGGGAAAACAATGGTTTTTAAAAGAAAATTATGTAAAATCTCATAATTGTTTTGAAATGATTGTCCTTGATTAAAAGATTAGTAACAAGGATGACAGAAATCTGAGGT
>NW_006952663.1:0-802 GCF_000164805.1 Carlito syrichta | reverse complement strand
TTCAGAGATATTTGGCTTGTGGGTATTGTGAATCAGTCATTCAGGACTCCAGCAACATCTGGTCCTCTTGAGAGTTATAATCAGGTATCTGGTAGTCCAAGTCCTTGGGTGCAACGGGAAAATTAAGGCCAGTTTCCCAGAAAAAAGTATCATCTTGCCGTATTTGGATGTAATTTTGGTCTTAACATTAATTTGGTAATTCTTCAATTTCCGTTTGTACTTTATTTGGAGAGGGGCCTAGGGTTTTGCAGTTGCAAAATATTTATAGGAATTATTAAAATGTAACCAGGATCCAAGGATTCCACGTCCTAAGATACATCGGGGCATGTGCATTTTTGTACACAGTGTTTTGGAAACCACATGGACAGGGAAATTCAGGGCATCTTGCTTAGAATGGAAAGGAATCTGGTTCTTGGAGTTCTCTATCGCCTAAATCTACAAAATCTCTTGATAAGGTTTAATCAGCAATCTGAGCTTCCATGTCGCCACCTTTTTAGAGTGTCTTTGAAAAGGGACCAGGAATCTTGGGTTCCAATTCCTCAAGAACATTATGGGAGTCTTTCTCTTGATATCCAAGTAACTGGAATTCTAGGTCTCCAGGAAGTACCTTGGCATTTGCTGAGAATGAAGCAGGGTTTTCAGTAATGGGAATCCTCATACACAGATCACTACACGACCTGTTGCTACGGAAGTATAAGGAATCTTGGTTACACGAGGCCTCCATCCCAATAACCTACAGACCGTCTTGCTAAGAGATAACCACCATTCAGTTTTTGAGAGTAGGTATCTGGATAATGGGAGT
>NW_006952662.1:1672-3522 GCF_000164805.1 Carlito syrichta | reverse complement strand
AACAAAAATCCAAGAGTAGTATTTATTTATGTACTTACTATTTAATAGATATGAGATCTCATATTGCCCAGGCTGGTCTGGGTAACTGGGCCAAGCAATCTCTGACTTGGCCTCCCAAAGAGCTGTGATTACAGGCATGTGCCTGAGTCTGGCTACAGCTTTTTGTTTGTTTGTTTGTTTGTTTGTTTTTGAATTGGAGTCTCATTTGGTAGCCCAGACTGGAGTGCAGTGGCCACTCCCAGCCACCGCAGCCTCAACCTGCTGGGCTCCAGCGATCCTTCCACCAGCCTTCCGAGTAGCTGAAATTACTGGCATGCGCTAACATGCCCGGCTGATTTTTGATTTATTGTAGAGATGAGGTCTCACTGCCCGGGTGGGTCTCGAACCCGCGGGCTCAGGCAATCCACTCAATTCAGCCTCCCAAAGGCGTGGGATTACAGGCTGAGCCACCGAGCCCGGCTACAACAGCTGTTTTTAATGAAATAAAGTGAGTTGATTCTACAAACCACAAGAACAATTAAAGATGCATAAAAGAGAACATGTCTATAAAGGAAGTACTGGATGATAGTACTTCTGCTGTTTGAGGGCACAACTTATTTTGAAGCTATAGTAGTTAAGAAAGTGTGAAATTCATACAGAAGAATATAAATTGACTACAGAAATAGACTTGAGAGTCATTAGAGAATCTCATAGTTGTATGGAACTTTGATATGTTAGTCTTTATAGGTGTATATCTTGATAGATAGATCTCTCATTCCCTCCTACCTCTTCCTTCATCTCGTACACAGTATAGATCAATAGTTAGCTAATTAGATAGAAGATATATCGAGGTATACTCCATGTCAAATGAGTAAGAAATGGAAGGATCTTTGATAAATTGAACTTAATTATCTAGTTAAAAGAAAAAAATATTAAATTAATACCTTTCTCAAACCACATATCATTATCAGATCCATTAAGGGCATACAACTTAAAAGCAATAACGTAAAATTATTGGTAGGAAATACAGGAATATATTTCAATCCTGAAGATAAAAAAAATGAATTATTTAGACCAATCAAAAATACTAACTACAAAGGACAAGTTTTCCAGGTGTGGCAGTGCATGCCTGTAGTCCTAGCTACTCAGAATGTTGAGGTAGGAGGATCAGTTGAGCCCAAGAGTTTGAGGCTGCAGTGCGCTATGATCACACCACTGAACTCCAGTTTGGGCTACACAGAGAAAGATTCCCATCTCTCTATATATATTTTAAAAGAGTAAATACTGGCATTGTACGAAAGTGGAGAAAACCTTTCTTATACCCTTTCAGGTTTTTTAGATGAGCTCCAAATTAAGTTACTATAAGGCAGATTAATAAGAGTAATTATGTTGTAAGATCCGAGGTCATACTCTGTCAGTCTGGCTGGAGTGCAGTGGTGTAGCCACAGCTCACTCCAGCCTGGAACTCCTCAGCTCAAGGGATATTCCCATGCCAGCTTCCCAGAGTGCTGGAATTACAGGTGTGAGTCACTGTGCAAGACATAATAGAAGAAAATTTTATTTTCATACATATGCACAGAAACTCACAAAAATATTACACTACAAAAGACCAGATGTTCCTTATGTAGCACAATGTGGTAAAAAAAAATAAATAAGGGCTTGTTGTTTTGTTGGGTGTGGGGAAGGAAACAACTCATGGGAGGGTGAGAAGAAGAAATGTGTGAGGAAGGAAGTTTGCCTTGTTGTGCAGCTAAAAGTCTCCTGGGTGATAACTGTGTCAGAGCAGGTGCCTTCCTGATATAGATACCTTTACTAATGAGCTTTTCCTTTAAAGTAGTTTTTCAGAGGTGCACCCGAGTCTGTAATTTCTC
>NW_006952662.1:0-1162 GCF_000164805.1 Carlito syrichta | reverse complement strand
CCTCGGCCTCCCAAAATGCAGGGACTACAGTCTGAGCCACTCAGCCCAACCTCCACTGTAAATTGCTTTTGACACTCCAGTTCACCAAAAGGAAATACATAAATATGTCATCATTCTGATGATAGTATTCAAATCTGAGTTGAGCATGCATTTGACAGATCCAACTGACTGAATCACGGTAGCACTAGACTAGTGTGTAGCAAGTTGACTTGCATCTTCTGAGAAGCAAATGGAACACATAAACAAGTAAAGCCTTCAAGGATAGTATTTCCCTTTTTTTTTGAGTGACATATGCCCTTCCTCTGTCGGTTGGTGGCTAGCATATATTTTATGCATTAATTGTTCCTTCACAAATACTTAGTACTACATAGTTACCAATGTACCAGAGATAAGTGATCAATCAGCAAACATGGGCTTAACCATAAAATGCCTGACAGCATCATGGAATGAAAGAGATTTCCTCCAAGTTGATTGCATTTAGATCTCCAGGTCGCTGGGTGGGTCCTCTGATGGAATTAGCTCTGGGACTGCCAATTTCCAGCTAATGAGCTCCTTTTCCAACATGGCCAGCCCATCCAGGCCTGGAGCAAAAGAAGTCTGCAGCAGCGGAATGGGTCTTCATCACACCAGATATCCCCACTTGCCTCAAGTGGAGCAGTCACAGTATATCGCAGTGCTCTCCCCTTGGTGTGCAGGTCACCCTGGATACGGTAGCCCTGGAGCCATGACTCCCCATGTCCTCAGCCCTGAGCCAAGGAGAAAATGGGCCTTTGCCCCTTCCCTTGGATCTCCACCTGTATGACCTTTTCTGGACAGCAGAGACTTTCACCGGGACATGTGCAACCCCTTCGAACTGCTTCACCTGGAAGCTTCTGGAGATGGTCCTTTTCCAGTCCCCCAGAGATCCTCGAGGAGTGGCGTGCCACTCTCCACCCTGGAGTCAATGACAGGCAGATATCTGTAAGAGAAACAGGAGAGGAAGAAGCTGCCGCCAAGCACGCGGTGCCCTCAGCCTCAGAGCTACAGTGCCTACCTGACAGTTTTCCAGTGGTGGCGGCACTTCCTGAGCCCAACCCTATCGCTCTGTGTGGTCTCTTTCTCCATCCTGGTACCGAGAGTGAAAGTGTCACGGGTGCACAGTACAGGGCGCTCCCATCAGCTC
>NW_006952661.1:0-799 GCF_000164805.1 Carlito syrichta | reverse complement strand
TTGATATACTGAATTGGAATCCAAATCGACAGGAAAAACAGGTCATCTTACTGAGAATTAAAAGGAAATACGGTTCTAGGATTTCTCATTTTCCGGAATCTACAGGGTCTCTTGAAAAGGTTTACAAACCAATCTGGGCTTTTGGGTCCCCACATTTTCAGAGCTACTTGCTCCATTGATATGCTAAATCTGTCCTTACAAATCCTCAGGTTCTTTCTGGTCCTCTTGCTGGTTGTATCAAGGATTTGGCCCTATGAATCCTTTTGTTTCCTGGGACCATCTACGACCATAATCATATTCCCCAGAATCTAAAGGTATATTGGTACAAATGCATCGATTCAGGTGACCTCAAAGTACAGAAAAATCTTGTTGGTGGGCAGGTAGGAATTGGGGTTTTTGGTTTGGAATATTCCACATTTTGGGGAAGTCTTGTGATGGGGAACCAGGAATCTTGGATTCCAGTTCCCAAATAATATTATGGACGTCTTTCTATTGATATTCACAAAATTGGAATTCTCGGTCACCAGGAACTGTCTCAGCATCCAGCAGAGTGAAGCAGGAAGCTGGGTAATGGATGTCATCATATACAGGGAAATACCCGTCATATTGCTATGGAAGTATAAGGAATCTTCCGTATATGAGTCCTCAATCCCAAACTCTACAGGCCGTCTTCCTAAGACGTAATCATGATTCAGGTTTTTGTAGTAGGATTCTGGGTAATGGGAGTCCCCAAATACTGGAAAATTCACTGCCTATTTTAAGGAAGAATAAGGTATCTGTGTTACTCGGGTCTTCAATC
>NW_006952660.1:0-12183 GCF_000164805.1 Carlito syrichta | reverse complement strand
CTGCTACTCGGAAGGTTGAGGCTACTCAGAAGGATAGCTGGATCCCAGCAAGTGAAGCTGCGGTGGCCGGGAGCGGCCACTGCACTCCAGTCTGGGCGATTGGGTGAGACTCCAACTCAAAAAATAAAATAAAATAAAAATAAAAGCATAATTGACAAAAAAATTGGTTTTTTGGTACACAAAATTTAAAATAATAACCATTATTATTACTGATAACATATATGAAGTGATATCAGAATGTTAGGAATTTTATAAAATTTGGAAACATGTATTAATAACACATTTAAATATGACCCAAGAGACATTACACATCTACTCATATATGACAATGCTTCCATACTATTTAATGTATCAAATAATCCTAATATGTCTCTCTATTGGGCTTCAGGGGCACTAATATCTAAAATATTAGTTTATGGTCAAAAGACTAAGGTTAGAACGTGAAACTGATGTTGAAAAGTTTGTCAAATATCAAAGATTTAAAATACTTTGACATCAAAAAAAGAATCACAGTTTACTGCAAAATGCTCATTTAACCATAGTGATCATTAAAAAATTTCCAAAAAACATAGACGTTTGCTTTTTCATAGAGGGGAGACTCAGTTTCCCAAGCAATTAGACATAATAAAGGTAGAAGGAAGCCAATTGATTCTGTCTCTCTTCCCCCTGTGATTTTGCCTCTTTACACAAAAGGTAAACCAGAAACATTTACTGTCTTTAGTATTACTCAAAACAGAAAACAAAATTTTATTCTGCATAGTATTATTAATGCCATACCTAATTTTAATAAAATCTTATAAACAGATCTAACCAATCTCTATTTGGTAAGATTTCCATAAATATTTATACTCTTTTACAATGCTTGTTCTACTATCCTTTATTTTCAACCTTCTATAGCCATTCATTTTCATCTATCACTATATTTACTCTTTCAATTAAAATAAAAATTTCTGAACTGGGCAAAATTTATTTCCTTTTAACTAAATAACATATTTACATGCATTTTTATAAACTTTTAATGAATAACGTACCCTATATTCTTTTAAATCTGCATGTAAAATTGTTTCTCTTATTGATTTTTGTTTATGTAGAGACAGTCTTATTTTTACTCACCAGGCGGATCTCAAACTTTTGACCTCAAGCGATGCTCCCATTTTAAGACCCCAATGTTTCTGTTAAACCTAGCAGTTTTGAGCCGGGCTCCGTGGCTCAGTCTGTAATCCCGCACCTTTGGGAGGCTGAGGTGAGTGGATTGCCTGAGCCCGAGGGTTCGAGACCCGCCTGGGCAGCGAGACCTTATCTCTACAATAAATCAAAAAATCAGCCGGGCGTGGTAGCGCATGCCTGTAATTCCGGCCACTTGGGAGGCTGAGGCGGAAGGATCGCTGGAGCCCAACAGGTTGAAGTTGCGGTGGCCGGGAGCGACCACTGCACTCCAGTCTGGGTGACGGAGTGAGACTCCAACTCAAAAACAAACAAACAAACAAACAAAAAAACAACCTAGCAGTTTTGATTACATACATTAATTTCAAAGTTAGTTCTTAGTCATCCTTATTTTTAGAAAAAGAAAACGAAAAACTAACAAAAAAAGCCCAAAACTAGGAGGCAAGAAATTTTAATTATGCATCAAATCTATAACTCAGGACAAACGACAGAGATCCAAATAAAGTCTGACTATTCCCAACACAAGCAGGAGAAACAGCTGAGCCAGGGAGACCTCCACATGTCCCCAGGCCTGACCACAGGCATTTGTTTAGAGTCCAGAATCTAACGGCTGTGAGGCTCACAAGTAAAACCATTATCAAAAATATTAAAGAAGCAGCTTATAACTTTTAGTTATCTAGCAAAGATGGAACCTCCAGGACTGATTAACTCAGGTCAAGTGTCAAAATCATATTTGGGACATTTCTATTTTATTTTACCAATACTTTTTTTTTTTTTTTTGAGTTGGAGTCTCACTCTGTTGCCCAGACTGGAGTGCAGTGGTCACTCCCGACCAATACTTTTTAGACTCTGTTTATTAACCAAAGATTATTAAAGACATTAACTTAAAGACATTTCAGTTAAAGTTTCTATTTTTCTGATAAAACATTTTATTTAAGACTTTACTTTTTAAGATCAATTAATTAAAGTTCTTTTTATATATTTTGGTATTGAAAAATCATTATAAATTCATGAAATTTATAAACACATAATTGCTAATACAGGCACATAGTAGATCTTATAGATTTGTTAAGATTTTTTATTTTCCAGGTTTTAATTACTTTCGTTTCCTCAATCACACTATCAGTTTTCAAAATATTTATTTCCCAGGGTTATTACTAGTTAGGCAACTATAAATTTGTGTTTCTAAAGGGATAACTCTTAAGTTCAACAAGATAGAGATTTTGTATATCGAAAGCATAGAGCTAAGATATTAGATCTAAATATTGTAGCATTATTTGCAGGGTCAATGGCAGGAAAAGGCACAGAGTACTTCTAGATGACTCACCAAGTTTTGTTTTAGTATAATTAATATAATTATACTAAATTACACACATATACATATATAAAAAAATTAATGGGTTGCATGGTTGGTTCCATGCTTTCACTATTTTGAATGCTGCTGCAATAAACATGCATTTGCAGGTATCTTTTTTGTAGAATTATTTGAGTTTGGGGGGGTATATTACCAGAAGGGAAATTTCTGGGTCATATAGAAGGTTGATTTTTTTAGATCTTTTAGAAATCACTAATCACCACACTGTTTGTCATAGAGGCTGTACTAATATATACTCCCACCAATAGTTTATAAGTGTTCCCTTATTGCTTCCTCTTCACCAGTCTCTGTTGCTTTTTTAATTATTAATGGTGACCAGCATCCCTAGAGTTAGGAGGTATGTCTGAGTGGCTTTGATTTGCATTTCTTTGGTGATTATTAAGGCTGAGAATTTATTTCATGTATGTGTTGGCTGTTTGTATGTCTTCTTTTGAGAAATGCCTATTCATACATATTGCCCACTTTTTAATAGGGCTTTGTTTTGTTTTGTTTTTCATTTGGCATAATGAATGGTGCTGTGATTGAAGATCCTGATGTTGGCCTATGTCCAATTTACAGTTGGCACATTTTTTTTCTTTATTTTAAAGATGTGGGGTACAATTTAGAGTTCATTATGCAGGTACCCTTGTTGATGAGGTGTGGCCCTCCCTCTCCTGGTAGTTTCCCTCAACTGTCAATGCCACCACCCTACCCCTGGCAGTTTCCCACTTCTGCCAATCCCTTTCTTATTTTATTATGATAATTGTTCAAGGTCTGCTTATGAGTGAGAACATATGGTACTCTGTTCTTTGTTTCTGTGATAGATGAATGAGTATGATAGACTATAAATTCATTAAAGTTGCTGCAAAGTCCGTATGTTTGTCCTTCTTTATGGCTGCATAATATTCCATTGTGTATATGTATCACATTTTTTTAATGCAGAACAGCTTCGATAGCAGCATGGTTGATTCCATGTTTTTGCTATTGTGAATAGAGCTGCAACAAACATGTATGTACAGGTATTTTTTTGATAGAATGACTTGAGTTCCTCTGAGTATATTCTTGAGAGGGAAATTGCTGGGTCATATGGAAGATCAATTTCTAGTTCTTTCAGAAATCACCACACTGTCTTCCAATGTGTTTGTTTGCATTCCCACCAGCAGTATAAAAGTGTTTCTTTTTCTCCACACTCTCATCAGCATCTATTGTTGTTTGTTTTATTAATTATGGCCATTAATATTGGGGTTAGCTGTATATCAATGTGGTTTAGATTTGTATTTCTCTGATGATTAGTGAGGTTAAGCACTTTTATATGTCTGTTGGTGGTCTATATATCTTCTTTTGAGAAGTGTTTATTCAGGTCTTTTGCCCATATTTTAATGGGGCTACTTTTTTTTTTCCAGCACATTTGATTTCCTTGTAGATCCTAGATGTTAGGGCTTTGTCAGATATACAGTTGACATATATTTTTTTCCCACTCTGTGGGTTGTCTCCTTGCTCTCTTGATGGTTTCTTTGACTTTAAAGAAGTTTTTCAGTTTGGTGAGGTCCCTCTTGTCTATCTTATCTCTCATGGTTGGGCACTAGGGTTTTGATCAGGAATTGGTTGCTAGTTCCAATTTCCATAAGGGTGTCTCCTGCATTTTCTAAGAATCTTAGAGTTTGAGGTTTTACATTTAGGACTTTGATTCATTTAGAGCTGATTTTTGCATGTGGTGATAGGTAGGGGTCCTGTTTCAACCTTCTGCATGTGATCAGTCAGTTTTTGCAGCACCATTTACTGAATAAGTTCTCCTCTCCCTAGTGGTTGGTGGTGGAGACTTTGTCAAAGATGAGTTGGTTGAGGAATTGAGGCTTTGTTTCAGAATCTCTTTCCTGTTCCATTGGTCTATGTGCCTGTACTTGTACCAATACCAGGCTGTTTTGATTATTGTAGCCTTATAGTAAAGTTTGAATTCTGGAAGTGTAATATTTCCTGCTTTGTTTATTTTGCTATGGATTGTTTTGGACACTCAAAGTTGCTTATGTTTCCATATAAATTTCTGTACTGTCATTTTCCAGTCTGAGAGTAATGATGTTGGTAATTTAATGGGTGTTGTGCTAAGTCTGTAAGATTGCCTTTGATGGAATGGACATCTTTACAATGTTGATTATTTTTGTCCATGAGCATGAATTATTTTTCCATTTGTTTGTGTCTTCTTGGATTTCTTTGAGCAGTGTTTTGTAGTTCTCATTGTAAATTTCTTTTTTTTCTCTTCTTAACAGGATGCTGAGGTATTTCATTTTTTGTGTCTATTGTGAATGGAATTTTGCTTTTTATTTGGTTCTCCACCTGCTTATTGTTGATGTTTAAGAAGGAAACTGTCTTTTGCACATTTATTTTGCATCCCAAGCAGGTATTTGACAGATTCCCTTGGAAAAAAAAAAAGAAGGAAACTGTCTTTTGCACAATTTATTTGCATCCCAAGCAGGTATTTCCTATTTGGTTACACCTGATTTCCTACTTTTGTCTGATTGCTCTCGCTAGTACTTCCAAAACAATGTTGATCAAGAGGGGTGAGGGTCGGCAGCCGTATCTTATTCCAATTTTCAGAAGAAATGTTTCCAGTCTCTGTCCATTTAGCAGCATGCTAGCTGTGGATTTATCATAGACAGCTCTTACTATTTTGAGGTATGCTCCTTCTATGTCTAGGTGTTTGAGGGTTTTTATCAAGAAGGGATGCTGGATTTTTATCAAAAGTTTATTCATTGTCTAATGATATAATCATGCTGTTCCTCTTTTTGTATCTGTTGATGTATTTAATTACATATATGGTCTGGGGATGTTGAAACAGTCCTGCATTTTGGCAATGAGGCCTTCTTGGTCATGGTCAATGATTTTTGAGATGTGTTGCTGGATCCAATTTGCTGGAATCTTGTTGAGGAATTTTGTGTCTGTGTTCATAAGGAATATTGGCCTGTAATTCTCCCTTTTGTTGAAACTTTACCCAGTTTGGGTATCAGTGTGATTTTATCTTCATAAAATGATTTGGGGAAAATTCCATCTTTCTCAATTGCCTGGAATACTTTCATTAGGATTGGTATCAACTCCTCCATATGTGTTTTTTAGAATTCTGCTGGAAAGCCATCCAATCATGGACTTTCTTTTTGTAGGTAGTTTTTGTATGACAGTGTCAATTTCCTGGGTTGTTATTGGTCTATTTAGTGTCTCAATGTCCTCTTGTTTCAACCTAGGAACATTGTGTGATGTCAGAAAGCTCTCCTTTTCATTTTGGTTATCAACTTTGTTTCCATACAGGTGTGCATAGTAATCTTTGATAATCTTTTGTAATTCTTTGAGGTCGTTTGTGATCTGATCTTTTGTATTTCTGATTGGGTTAATTTGTGCTTTTTCTCTTTTTCTTAGTCATTCTGGGTAGGGGTACATTGATCTCTTTAATTGTTTCAAAGAACCAACTTTTTGTATTGTTATGCTTTTGATATTTTTGTCTTCTAGGTCCTATATGTGGGCTCTTGTTTTTATGATCTGGATTTTTCTGCTAATGTTAGGGTTGTGATGGCCTTCTCTTTCCAGTTCCCTTAGGTAATTTGTTAGACTGTCAAATTGGGATCTTTCCATTTTCTTGATGTGTGTTCATAGAGACAAAAATTCCCCTCTTAGAACAGTTTTCATGGTATCCCACAGGTTGTGGTACCATGTTTCTTCATTTTCATTTGTTTCCAGGAATCTTTTGATTTCAGTGTTGACCCAGTAGTTTTTCAGCATCATGCTGTTTAGTGTCAATGTATTTGTGGGCTTGGTGGAAGTTTTCTTTGGTGTCAATGTTTCTTTTTATTCCACTGTGGTCTGAGAAATGGATGGCAATATTTTAACCTTATTCTATTTGTTTATGCTTGATTTATGACCACGAATTTGATAGATTTTAGAGTACGTTCCATGAGATAATGAGTAGAATGTATAATCTGTGGTTGTTGGGTGGAATTTTCTGTAGGTATATATTAAGTCATTTGGGTCAAGTGTGAAGTTTAGGTTCTGGATCTCCTTATAGATTTTTTTTTTTTTTTGGCTTGATGATCTAGGGCTGTTCGTGGGGTATTCAAGTCCCCTAGTATAATAGTGTTAGAGTCAATATCTTTTTTTAGTTTACTCAGTAGTTGCTTTATAATTGCTGGTGTTCTGTGTTGGGTGCATATCTATTTAGCATGGATATTTCTTGTTGATGATTGAATTTTTTATCATTATGAAGTATCCTATTTGTATCTTTTTGAATGTTTGATAGCGCAAAGGTTATTTTCCTGGTATTAGCATTGTGTCTTCTGCCTTATTTTGTGATCCATTTACCTGGAAACTCATTTTCCATCCTTTAAATTTGAGTCTGTGTACATTTCTTGTGGTGAGATAAGTTTCCTGGATGCAGCAAGTAATTGAATCATGGTTTTTTATAGTTTTCCATTCTGTTATTTTTCAGTGGTGCATTTAGTCCATTCACATTCAAGCTAATTATTGAAATGTCATTGTTTATCCCTGTCATGAGGGTCTTATGATTTTTCTGTCGTTGTTGTTTGCTTGCTTTCTTTTAGCTTTGGGATTGATGTATGTGTGTGTTTTCAAGTTTGTCATTGCTGTGTATTCTCTGCTGATTCTCTACTCTGCTGTTTTCTTAGGAAGTCTTTGGTCATTCTCTTTTTTCTTTCTTCTGTGCTTAATATCTTTTTAAGTGTCTCCTGTAGAGCTGATCTGGAAGTTACATAATCTCTTAGGGATTGGATGACTGGGAAGGATTTTAACTACCCATTGTTGATGAAGCTGAGCTGGGCTGGGTAAAAATTCTTAGTTGAAATTGTTTATCTTTGAGAACTTCAAATATTGGACTCCAATCCCTTCTCCTGCAATGTTTCTGCTGATAGGTCTGCTGCTATTCTGATTGGTTTTCCCCAGTAGGTAGTCTGACCTTTCTCTCGTTGCCTTTTGGATTTTTTCTTTTGTGCCTACTTTGTGTAGGTGAATTACTATATGTATAAGAGTTTGTCTTCTCATTAGAAGTCTTGCTGAGGTTCCCTGCATCTCTTGTGTTTGGCTGGTCTCACCTCTGTTTAAATGGGGAAAGTTTTCTTGGATAATCTCCTTTAATACTTGCTCCAAGCTGTTCTCCATTTCCCTTTCTTCTTCTGGGATACCAGTCAGGTGTTGATTCAGTCTCTTGATATAATGGCACATCTCTTGTAGGCTTTGTTCTTTCTTTCTGAGTTTCTATGATTTTTACAGATCAGGTTATTTCTTTGTTTTGGTCCTCAAGTTCTGAGATTCTATCTTCTGCTAGATTAATTCTGCTTTCCATACTTGTCATCTTGTTATTCATTTCCTGGATGAAATTTTTTAAGGCCAAAATTTCTGTTACAAATTCTTTCAGTGTTGCACCCTGTCTTTCTTGAGTCTTATTCACTCTTTCCACCCATTCCCCAATCCCTGTTGTATTCTGGTCCAGTCATTGGTGACTTCCATTGATTGGGCTCAATGTCTGATTTTTCTGGGAATTTCTTGTTGCTATACTTGAAATTACTTGTGGTCTTCTGCTAGTTTTTCCTTGTTTTTGGCAGATCTCTTGCTTTTCTTTTTAGTTCTGCTATTCAGTTGCAGTGGGAGAGGCTTTCGCTTCTGATGCTTGCTCAGCCCCTTATTCTTTGCTGATCCTGGCTCCGGATTTCTTCTATTTGGAAACAAAAGTGTGGGTGGGAAGTTTTGCTGTCTCTTGTAGTTTGAAAGTTTAATAGGTAGCGTACGGGGAGCTAGGATTCAAAAAGTTTTTGCAAATCACCTTGTTAACTGATTGTGATATGTGTTTCGTGAAACACCCCCTGACTACCATTTTATATAATTATGCAATGGTTATGTGTGTGTGCCTCCTGAGTCTGAGATATGGTAGCAGCAAGAGGAGCAAAGAGAAATATAGAATGAAATAAGATGAACAAAAAATGTATGAATAAATGAATAAATAAATATGGTTCTCACTTTCAGAGAATTCTGGACAGAAGGGGGTTTGGGTCAGACTGGACTTACCTCTAATCTTTTTGGAGGTCTTCCTTGTCTGGCCACACTCTTTTTCCTACAGCTAAATAAGTGTATGGGGTGGGGCACCTGAGACTCAGCACTTGTCCTGTCCCTCTGAAGTTTGTGCTTTCAGGATATTTCCTCTGGGTCATGATCAACCCCTGAGTAATTGATCTGCTAGTCACAGAGATCGAATCTGTTGCTCCATGGTGAGCAAGTCAGAGCTCTTTCTGGCCCCATTTTCAAAAGAGTGGTGGGGTGCCTCTTTCATCTTCTTTGGTGGGACTCTGGCTCTGGACTCCTTCCACAGCCCTTGCTGCCGGTTTCTGAACAGGTGCTAAAGTGATGAGGCAAACACTGGAGCTGGCAGTGAAGTAGAGCCTATAGCTGGCAGTGTCTCTGTGATTTTTTGCAGGTAAACTTTTGTCAGTTTAAAAAAATGGCACCAAGCTTCTATGACCTATGAAGTGCTAGAGGTCAAGCAGAGCAGCAGCAGCACCCATTGCTTCCCCAGGAGTGCCCTGGCCTCTCTCTTGTGCTCCCATTTAGTCAGTCTCTCCCAAAATCTTCTTCCCAGGAAGGGTTTTGTTGATTTAAAAAGATGGTGCTCGGTTTCTTCACCATGTGAATCACTAGATTCGAAGCTGAGCAGGCATGGCACCAGCTGCTACACCAGGAGAGCTCTGACTGCTTGTTCCTGAGCCCTCAATCAGTTAACCACTCACATGCCCACTCATTCACTGACACCTACACACAATTTTCCATACACTCACTCACTCACACCGGGAAAACACGTAGTTTGACTGACTTGGCTGTCATTTTTCCCCTCATGACCTTGCAAACATTTGTTTGAGCATTCTGTGTGATGTCTTCCTGCTTTCTTGATGGTTTCTTTTGCTTTACAGAACTATTCAGTTTGATGAGTTGCCATTTGTCTAAGTTATTTTTTATGGCATTTGCTTTTGGAGAGTTGGTCAGGAACTGATTGCCTATTCCAATTTCTGTAAGGGTGTATCCTACCATTTCTTCTAGAATTATTATAGTTTGAGGTTTTACATTTAGGTCTTTGATCCTTTCAGAGTTGATTTTTGTGTATGGTGATAGTAGGGATCTTGTTTCAGTCTCTTGCATATGGTTAGCCAGTTTTCTCAACACCATTTACTGAATAGGTTCTCCTCTCCCCAGTGGTTGTTGATGGAGGCTTTATTGAGGATGATTTGGTTGAGAAATTGAGGTTTTGCCTCTGGAATCTCTATCCTGTTATCCTGTTCCATTGGTTTATATGTTTTTTATTGTACCAATACCAGGTTTTTTTGATTATTGTAGACTTATAATAACGTTTAAATTCTGGAGGTATGATATTGTCTGTTTTGTTTCTTTTGCAAAGGATTGTTTTGGCTATTTGTGGTCTGGTAAGTTTACAAAAGAAAATCTGTATTGTCTGAGAAGAATGATGCTGGTAATTTAATGAGTATTGGGTTAAATCTGTAGATTGCCTTTGATAGGTTGGACATCTTAACAATATTTATTCTTCTAATCCATAAGTATGGAATTTTTCTATTTTTTTGTGTATTCTTAGATTTCTTTGAGCAGTGTTTTGTAGTTTTCATTGTGGAGAACTTTCACTTCTCTAGGTAGGGATATCCCAGGGTATTTCATTATTTTTGTGGCTATTGTGAATGAGATTATGATTGTTGTTTGCATTTCTGTCTGTTTATTATTGGTTTAAAAGAATGCAACTGTCCTTTGCACATTTGTTTTATACCCTAGTACTTTTCCAAAATCCTTTTTCATTGCAGGGAGGTTTTTGACAGATTATTTTGTGTTTTCAATGTATAGGATCATGTTTTCCACAGAGAGGGATAACTTAACTTCCTCTTTTCCTACTTGGCTACTCTTGATTTACTTTTCTTGTCTGATTGGTCTAGCTAGGACTTCCAATACTATGTTGAACACGAGGAATGAGAGTGGCCAGCCATATCTTGTTCTGGTTATCAGGGGAAATGATTCTCCTTTTTGTCTGTTTAGCAGTATGTTGGCTATAGGTTTATCACAGATGGCTCTATTTTGAGGTATATTCCAACTATGCCTAGGTGTTCAAGGACTTTTATAAAGAAAGGATGCAGGAATTTATTGAAAACTTTTTCTACATCTAATGATATTATCATGTGGTTTATGTTTTTACATCTGTTGATGTATTTAATTAAGTTTAGGGTCTTTTGGATGCTGAACCAGCCCTATATCCTGGGAATGAAACCTATTTGGTCATAATGGATGATTTTTGAGATGTGTTGTTGGATGCAGCTCACTAGAATCTTGTTAAGAATTTTTGCATCTATGCTCAACAAATAAATTGACCTGTAGTGCTCTTTCTTTTTTGAATATTTACCCTGTTTGGTTGTCCAAGTGATTTTAGCTTCATAAAATAATTTGGAGAGAGTTCCATCTTTCTTAATTGCCTAGAATACTTTCACTAGGATTGGTATCAGCTCCTCCTTGTATATTTTGGAGAATTCTGCTGGAAAGCTACAAAGTTCTTTTCTTTGTAGGTTGTTTTCTTATGAAAAAAGTCAATTTATGGATTATTATTGGTCTATGTAGGATCTCAATTTCTTCTTGCATAAACCTTAGGATATTGTATGATATCAGAAAGTCCTCCATTTTATTTAGGGTTTTGAGTTTCTTTTCATACAAGTGGACATAGTAATTTCCTATAATCTTTTTATTTCTTTGGGGTCATTTGTGACTTGATCTTTGCATTTCTGATTGTGTTTATCTGTTTTTTCTTCACTATTTTTCTTGCTCAACCAGACTAGGCATCCATCAGTCCTGTTTTTCTTCCATAGAAATAACTTTTTGTTTTATTGATTTTTTCTGATATTTTTGTATTCTATGTCCCATATTTTGGCTTTTATTTTGATGCTCTATATTTTTCTCTTGTACTTAGGCTTTGGTGGTCTTGTTTTTCCTGTTCCCTTGGGTAGTTTGTTAGGTTATTGACTTATGATCATTTCATTTTCTTCACGTGTGTTCATAGAGATATGAATTTTCCTCTTAGTACTGTTTTCATGGCATCCCAGAAGTATTGGTAAGATGTTTCTTCATTTTCCTTAGTTTCTAGGAATATTTTAACTTCTTTTATGATTTCTGTGTTGATCTGGGAGTTGTTCAGAATCATGTTGTTTAGTGTCCTTTTCTTTGTGAGTTTTGGGGGAACTTTGGTAGTGCTGATATTTATTTTTATTCCACTGTGTCCTGACAATGTATATGGCAGTATTTTGATCTTATGAAATCTATATGTGCTCTATGGTGGAGAATGCGGTCAATCCTGGAGTACATTCCATGTGGTTATGAGTAGAATGTGTATTCCATGGTTGTTGGGTGAAGTGTTCTATGAAGTCCATTTGGTCAAGCATCAAGTTGAGGTTTTGTATCTCCTTATTGATTTTTTTCCCTTTATGAACTATCTAAGGTTGTTAGTGGGGTATGTAAGTTCCCAGCTATGGTAGTGGTAGAGTCAATTTGCTTTAGTTCACTTTGAAACTATGTTATAAAAGTTGGTGTCTCTATGTTGAGTATATATATATATATTTATATATTATACATACACACACACA
>NW_006952659.1:0-655 GCF_000164805.1 Carlito syrichta | reverse complement strand
GAACGAAACGTATTTGTATACCTAACCTTAACTGTACCCCACAGTATCATAATAAAAAATATTGATTATAAAAAAAAAGAAAAGGATTGACAGTAGTGGGAAACCTGGGGGTGAGTGGGTGGTGGCGGGGAGGTGGGATTGGTGTAATGGGAAACTGCCTGGGGAAGGGGGGCATACCTCATCAACAACGGTACCTGCACAATGAATATTTGTATACCTAACCCTGAATTGTACCCCAAAATTTTAAAATAAAATAAAATTTTAAAAAGAATTTTGTTATTATAAGGTTCTTGTATTACCTATAAAGTAATATAGTGTTATTTGAATATAGACTATGATCAGTTATGAATGTACATTTTAAGCTCTAGGACAAGTACTTAAAATGTATAATTGATAGCCAGGCATGGCTGCACATGCCTATAGTTCCAGTTACTTGGAAGTTTGAGGTGGAAGGATCTCCTGATCCCAGCAAGTCAAGGCTGCAGTGGCCGTGACCCTGCCATTGCACTCCAGCCTGGGCAACGGAGTGAAACTCCAACTCAAAGAAAGGTACAATTGATATAGTACAAAAATGAGAGAAAACAAATGTAAAGTGCTGACTCAAAACCACAAAAGGTGAAAAAAGAGTGGGAGACAAAAACAAGAATATAGAAGG
>NW_006952658.1:0-691 GCF_000164805.1 Carlito syrichta | reverse complement strand
TTTGTAGAATTCTGTTGGAAAGCCATCTGGCTCAGGATTTTTTGTTGTGTTGTTGGTAGTTGTCTTATGACATAATCAAATTTCCTTGATTGTTATTAGTCTATTAGGGTTTCTTTCTTGTTTTCAACTTTAGGGAGGTTGTGTGATGGTCAGGAAAAGTCCCTTCCATTGCCTTTAGGTTTTCAGGTTTTGTTTCCATACAGTTGTACACAGTAGTCTCTGATAATATTTTGTATTTTATCAGTTGCAAAGTCAGTTGTGATGTCATCTTTTGTGTTTCTGATTGAGTTTATTTGGGCTTTTTCTCTCTTTTTCTTGGTCAGCCTGGCTAGGGGACCATGTATCTTATTTATCCTTTCAAAGAACCAGTTTTTTGTTTCACTTATTTTTTGTATTATCTTTTTGTCTTCAATGTCCTGGATTTGGGCTTTGATTTTGGTGATCTGGATTCTTCTGCTGAAGTTAGGGTTTTGGTGGTCTTGCATTTCCAGCTTCATTAGCTGACTTGTTAGGCTGTTAACTTGAGATCTTTCCATTTTCTTCATGTGTGTTTGTAAAGATATGAATTCCCCTCTTACTACTGTTTTCATGGCATCCCAGAGGTTTTGGTAAGATGTTTCTTCATTTTCATTTGTTTCCAAATAACTTGTAATATCTGTTTTGATTTCATCATTGACCCAGGAGTGCTTAG
>NW_006952657.1:0-756 GCF_000164805.1 Carlito syrichta | reverse complement strand
ATTCCATGATGCTGTCAGGCATTTTATGGTTAAGCCCATGTTTGCTGATTGATCACTTATCTCTGGTACATTGGTAACTATGTAGTACTAAGTATTTGTGAAGGAACAATTAATGCATAAAATATATGCTAGCCACCAACCGACAGAGGAAGGGCATATGTCACTCAAAAAAAAAGGGAAATACTATCCTTGAAGGCTTTACTTGTTTATGTGTTCCATTTGCTTCTCAGAAGATGCAAGTCAACTTGCTACACACTAGTCTAGTGCTACCGTGATTCAGTCAGTTGGATCTGTCAAATGCATGCTCAACTCAGATTTGAATACTATCATCAGAATGATGACATATTTATGTATTTCCTTTTGGTGAACTGAAGTGTCAAAAGCAATTTACAGTGCAGGCTGGGTTGAGTGGCTCAGACTGTAGTCCCTGCATTTTGGGAGGCCAAGGTGGGTGGATTTCCTGAGCCTGAGTGTTTGAGACCAGCTCGGGAAACATAGCAAGACCAGTCTCTACAAAAAATAAAAAATTAGCTGGACATGGTAGCACATGACTGTAATTCCAACTACTTGGAGGTCTGAGACAAAAGAATTGCCAGAGCCCAGCAGATCAATGCTGGGGTGGCCATGAGTGTGCCTTGGTCCAGCCAGGACCACAGAGTGAGACTTCAATTCAAAATAATAATAATAATAATAATAATTACTCATATTAACACCACTATCCAGTTTTCAGCAACTTGATTTTTTATGACAGAGAAG
>NW_006952656.1:0-6496 GCF_000164805.1 Carlito syrichta | reverse complement strand
GGCTTCAAGCACCCCTTCATGTATTAGAGCTATTTGTTATGTGGATATTGCGAATCAATCATTCCTGGACTCCAGCAACACTCTGGTACTCTTGATAGTTGTGACGGGAATCTGGCACTACAAGTTCATTTAGATACTCGGGTCCTCTGATGCCAGATCGCAGAACAAAGTAATCCTCTCGGATTTTTTGAATGTAAGCCCTGACATCAGTGTTACCTCGTCTTCCAGAAACTTCACTGGCTCTGAATTTCGATATTAGGATTTTGGGTTTAGGTGTTCACATTTTTTAGGAGGTATTTTTGGGAGGGAACAAGGAATCTTTGATTCCACGTCCTCAGGCAGATTCTTGTCATCTTTCTATGGGTATACAAGAGTCTGGACTTCCAGGTCAACAGGAAACATCTCGTCGTTTTGCTTAAAACGAAATAGGAATCTGGGTCACTGTGTCCCTTGATAGTTTCTACACGTGTTACTAAAGAGGAACCAGGAAACTCGGTTTTCATGTAACTTGCAAACATCTGGGCAATTGCTAACTTATCCTTGGATTAAGACAGTGCTCATACTTAGGAATCGACAGGGACTTTAACTAAATGGTAATCTGGAATCTGGAAGTCTTGGTCCCCATATTATTCAGAGCAACGTTCCATATGCATACCACAAATTGGTCATTACCAATCCCCAGGAACGCGCTGTGCCTCTTTATAGTTGTAACTGAGAATCTGGCCTACTGGTACATTTTTTTCACAGGGTCCTGTAAGGCCAGATTCCACAATCCAAGGAATCATCTTGCCATTTGTTAATGTGATCACTGTCTTCAGGTTTACCTCGTTGTCCAGAAACTACTGCTGGACAATCGTTCTGGTATTCAGAATATGGGACTAGGGGTTCCCATATATTTAGGCCGTATTCTTATGGGGGATCCACCAATCTTGTGTTCCAAGTCCCTGGGAAACTTTTGGGCGTATGAGTATTGATATGTAAGAGTTTGTTCTTCCACGTCACCAGAAAATGTCTGGGCGTCTTCCTGATATCAAAAAAAGGAATGTAGGTTTCAGGAGGCCTCAATCCATTAATTTTACAGGGCTCTGTTATAAGGCTTATCTGGAATCTGGGCTTCTAGTTCTCCAAATTCTTCAGAGCTACTTGCCACTTGGAAATGACATGCCATTATAGATTTTCAGCAACCTTCTTGTCCTCTTGATTGTTGTAACTAAGGACCAGTACGTGCAATTCAGTTGGGTTCCTCTGGACAACTAAAGCCAGATTCCAGGACTGAAAGTATCATCTCGTCATATTTGTGTGAAAGTCTTGTCTATGATATACCCTGTAATCCTAAAACTTCCGTTTGAGCATCTATTTGATAGGGGCTGGGGGTATTGAGGTTGCTAAGCATGTAGTACACATTTTTTAAATGTAACTAGGAATCACGGACACCAAGACCCCCGGAAACACCTGGTCATCTATCTATTTGCATACAGAATTTTAGAATTCTGATCGCCAGGGAAAATCTTGACTTCTTGTAGAGAACGAGAAGAGAAGGCAGGTTCAGAGGTCCTCCATAGTCAAAATCTATATGGCCTCTTGATAAGGTTTAATGAGGAATCTGTGCTTGTAGGTCCCTACATTTTTCAGGGCTACTTGCTGAGTGGATACCTAAAATATTTAATTGCAAATCCAAGAAGATTCCGGTCCTCTTG
Organism: Carlito syrichta; assembly: GCF_000164805.1. Taxonomy (NCBI): domain Eukaryota; kingdom Metazoa; phylum Chordata; class Mammalia; order Primates; family Tarsiidae; genus Carlito; species Carlito syrichta. The sequence goes on along the minus strand of NW_006952656.1, from coordinate 4,799 downwards.
ATAGTTGTAATCGAGGATCTGAACCTACAATTTCGCTTGCTTCTTATGAACATTTTCGGCCATAATCCAGGACCCCAGGAATCAATTGGCATTTCGCGACAAAATCCCTCGCTTCAGGTTACCTCAAACTACAGAAATTTATGTGGTCAGGCTGTGGGGAATTGGGATATTGGGTTTAGAATATTCCACATTTTTATGATGTCTTGTTAAGGGGAACCTGGTAACTTGGATTACTGTTCCTAGGTACTATATGAGAGTCTTTCTATTGATAGCCAAAGAATTAGAATTCTATGTCCATCAGGAAATATTTCGAGTATTGCTGAGAATGAAGCAGGAATCAGCATAATGGGAGTCCTCATATACTGGAAACTACATGGCGCTCTTGCTACCGAAGTATAAGAAATCTGGTTACACTAATCCTCAAATCCCAAAAACCTACAGTGAGTCTTACTAACGGAGAAAAAAGTATCAGGGATTTGAGCATGAATCTGGGGAATGGGTGTCCTCATATACAGGAAAATTCACGACCTCTTGCTAAGGACGAATATGGAATCTGGGTTACACATGTCCTCAATCCTAAAACCCTACAGGGCGTCTTTCTAAGGGCTAAACAAGAATCAGTGTTTCGAAGCAGGAATCTGGGTAATGGGATTCTTCATATACAGGAAACTGCACAGCCTCTTGCTAAGAAAGAATAAGGAATCTGATTTTCACGAGTCCTCAATGCCAAAAATCTACTGGGCGTCTTGCTAAGCACTAAACAAGAATCAAGTTTTCGAAGCAGGAATCTGGGAAATGGAAGTATTCACATACAGGAAACTGTATGGGCCCTTGTTAAGGAAGAATAAAGAATCCGGGTTACACGAGCCTGAATTCCAAAAACGTACAGGGTGTCTTCTAATGCCTACAAGACTCTGGGATTCGACGTCACCATATTTTTCATAGCTGTTTCCTACGTAGATATTATGAATCAGTCATTCCAGAAATTCAGCAACATTCTGGTCCTCTCAATAGTTTAAACAAAAATATGGCACTAGAACTCCATTTAGATTCTGGATCCTCTAACGCCAAATTCCAAGACATAAGTAATCATCTCAGCTTTTTTGAATGTAAGCCCTGAGTTCAGGATTACCTCATACTCCATAAACTTCTGGTAGTTCAGATATTTGGAATTAGGACCTTGGGTTTAGATGTTGCACCATGTTTAGAAGGAAGTTTTGGGAGAGCACCAGGGTCTTGGTTTCCAAGTCCATAGGAACATTCTGGAATCTTTCAATTGGGAGCCACGGGTCTGGATTTCCAGGGAACCGGGAAACATCTGGTCATTTTTCTGAGAACGAAATAAGAATCTCAGACATTATGTCCCCAGAAAGCTTCTACTTATGTTTTCATTTTTTTATTTTATTTTTATTTTTATTTTTTTTTTTGAGTTGGAGTCTCACTCTGTCACCCAGACTGGAGTGCAGTGGCCGCTCCCGGCCACCGCAGCCTCGACCTGCTGGGCTCCGGTGATCCTTCCGCCTCAGCCTTCCAAGTAGCCGGAATTACAGGCGCGCGCTACCATGCCCGGCTGATTTTTTGATTTATTGTAGAGATGAGGTCTCGCTGCCCAGGCGGGTCTCGAACCCGCGGGCTCAGGCAATCCGCTCACCTCAGCCTCCCAAAGGCGCGGGATTACAGGCTGAGCCACCGAGCCCGGCTCTACTTATGTTTTCAATGTGGAACAAGGAAAATCAGTTGCATGTGACCAGGAAACTTCTGGGCAGTTGTTAATTCTTCCCTGGGTTAAGGTAGTTCTCATACCTAGAAACCTACAGGAATTTTCTAAATGCTAATCAGGAATTTGGAGTCCCAGTCTCCACACTTTTCAGAACTAATTCCTATATACGTACCACAAATCTATCATTACCGATTCCCAGGAACCTGCTGCTCCTTTTCTTAGTTGTAACAGAAAATCTAGCAATCTGTTTGACTTTTTTTGCAGGAGGCTGTAAGATCAGATTCCACAACCCAAGGAATCATCTCGCCATTTTTAGTGTAATTTCTGACTTCAGGTTTACCTCCTAATCCAGAGACGATTGCTGGAATTTTAGATTGATATTCATACTTGGGATTAGGAGTTCCCACATATTTAGGACGTATTTTTAAAGGGGATCCAGCAATATGGGATTCCAGAGCCCTTCTGACATTCTGTGCATATGAGTATTGGTAGAAAAGAGATTGTACTTCCACGTCACCAGGTAACTTCCGGGAGCCTTACTGAGAACAAAAAGAATCTGGGTTACGGGGGTCACAGACCAAGGATTCTACATGGCCACATTATAAGGGCTAACCTGGAATTTGGGATTCTCTTTCCAGAAATTCTTTAGGGCTTCAGGCCTCTTCGATATGACAATTTTGTCATTATAGATTCTCAGCAACCTTCTGGTCTTCTTGATAGTTGTAACCGAGAATGTGGACTTACAAAGGGGAAATTCCAGGACCCAAAGAATCTTATCACCATATTTGTATGTAACTATCGCCTTAAGATGTACCTTGTAATCCTAAATCATCTGTTTGTCCTTCTATTCCGATAGTGGACTGGTGTTTTGAGGTTGCCAAATATTTATTACGTACTTTTAAGGGTAACCAGGATTCATGAATTCCACGACCCTAGGTAATTTCTGGGCAAATACCTATTTTTATACAGAGTTTTGGGATCCACAAAAAGAGGGAACATCAGGGCATCTTGCTAAGAACGAAAAGGAAATTCGATTCTAGGAGTTCTCATTTGCCAGAAACTACAGGGCCTCTTGATAAGGTTTAAACAGCAATCTGGGCTTCTAGTTACTAGCTCCATAGATACCCTTATTCTGTCATTACAGATCCCCAGGAACATTCTGGTACTCTTGATAGTTGTAATCGGAGTTCTGGTCCTACAAATCCTTTTGGGTCCTAGGAAAATCTACACCCATAATCAGGTACCCCAGGAATCAATTGGCATATTTGTACAAAATCCCTCAATTCAGGTTACCTCAAACTACAGAAATTTCTTGTGGTCTGGCTGGTGGGAATTGGGACATTGGATTTAGAAGATTCCACATTTTGGGGAAGTCTTGTTAAGGGGAACCAGGAATCTTTGATTTCAGTTTCCCAAGAACCATATGGGAGTCTTTCTCTTGGTATCCAAACAACAGGAATTGTAAGTCACCAGGGAATGTCTCGGCACTTTCATGAGAATGAAGAAGGAATCTAAAATGGGAGTCCTCATATACAGGAAACTATACGGCCTCTTGCTAAGAAAGAATAAGAAATTTAAGTTGCACGAGTACCCAGCTCAAAAATCCACAGGGTGTCTTACTAAGAGGTAACCATGAATCAGGGATTTTAAGTAGGAAACTGGGTAATGGGAGTCCTCGTATACAGGAAACTGGACTGCCTATTGCTAAGAAAGAATAGGGAATCTGGGTTACACAGGTCCTCAATCCCAAAAAAACTACAGGACGTCTTGCTAAGGGCTAAACACGAATCAGGTTTTTTGAAGCATGAATCTACAGAAATGGGGTCCTCATATGCAGCTAATTACACGGCTTTTTGCTAAGAAATAATAATGAATCTGGGTTACACGTGTTCTCTTTCCCTAAAAAACTAGGGCGTCTTTATAAGGGCTAAACAAGAATAAGGAATTCGGAGCTGGAATGTGGGTAATAGTCCTCATAACAGGATACTTCGAAGCCTCTTGCTATGGAAAAATAAGGAATCTGTTTGACACGGTTCCTCAATAAAAAAATCTACATGTATATAAGGACTCCCTTTTCCTCAGATCCCTGTTTTTAAACCCTGACATCCATTCCCCAGATTTGTGCTCAAATCCATGATACTTTTTTCTCCCTTAGTAAGACTCCCTGTAGGTTTTGGGGATTTGAGGACTCCTGTAACCAGATTCCTTATTCTTCCGTAGCAAGAGGCCATGTAGTTTCCAGTATATGAGGACTCCTATTACGCAGATTCCTGCTTCATTCTCAGCAATACGCGAAATATTTCCTGATGAACATAGAATTCCAGTTGTTTGGCTATTAATAGAAAGACTCTCGTATAGTACCTGGGAACAGTTATCCACCTTTCCAGGTTCCCCTTAATAAGACATCATAAAAATGTGGAATATTCTAAACCAAATAACCCAATTCTCACAAGCCTGACCATATAAATTTCTGTAGTTTGAGGTAACCTGAAGCAAGGGATTTTGTCGCGAAATGCCTATTGATTCCTGGCGTACTGTATTGTGGCTGAAAATGTTAATAAGAAACAAACGGAATTGTAGGTTCAGATCTTCGATTACAACTATCAAGAGGACCTTGAATCTTCTTGGTTTTGTAATTAAAGATTTTAGGTATCCACTCAGCAAGTAGCCCTGAAAAATGTGGGTACCTACAAGCACAGATTCTTCATTAAACCTTATCAAGAGGCCATATAGATTTTGATGATTGAGGACACCTGAACCCGCATTCTCTTCTTGTTCTCAGCAAGATCCCCGATTTTCCCTGGTGATCTGGATTCCAAAATTCTGTATGCAAATAGACAGAAGCCCAGATGTTTCCTAGGGACGTGGAATCCGTGATTCCTGGTTACATTAAAAAATGTGTACTATATACTTAGCAACCTCAATACCCCAAACCACTATCAAACAGATGCACAAACGAAAGTTTGGATTACAGGGTTCATTTTTAGACAAGACTTACACACAAATATGGCGAGATGATACTTTTAGTCCTGGAATCTGGCTTTAGTTGTCCAGAGGAACTGAACTGATTGCACAGACT
>NW_006952655.1:0-808 GCF_000164805.1 Carlito syrichta | reverse complement strand
TCAAATAATCCTTGTTCTTGACAACCTGTAGTTACATATTTGGAAGCTGCTTTTCAAATTTCACAAAGATTTTTGAATTTTGATTAGTATGGCATGGAACCTACAGATTAGTTTGAGGAGAAGGGACAATTTAAAAATAATGGGTCTTTCAATTTATGAATTTGTATATGTATGTATGTATTTATTATTTATTTGAATTGGTGTCTCATTCCGAGCACAGGCTTTTTCCCCATTTATTTTTCCTATTAGAAGGTCTTTATTTCATATTATTTTTTAATGTTTTCTACTCCCACAGCTTTACTAAATTATAACTGAATAATAAAAATATACATATTTATCCCCATACGTATCTTTTTGTGGTGTGAAGATTGATATTTCTCGACAAATTCACTAGATAGATGGGTTCTTTTTCCAAAATCAATTTGATGGGTTGTAAGCAGCATAGCTTAATGACTAGAATTATCACAGAAAAAGTGACAGGTAGAAGGGCTTAGCATCCCTTCACGGAACTTCTGATGCGTACATGTGTGAGTGTGTGTGTGTGTGTGTGTGTGTGTGTGTGTGTGTGTGTGTGTGTGTGTCTGTGTCTGTGTGTGTCACTGCATCCCAGGTTAAGACATCTTACAGTCGGTTACAGTAAAAAAGTGTGAAAGCCACTATAACAAAATGACGTTATCTTGATTATCAAGATCTCCAGCACTGGCAGTCTTCCTCATTTTCCTGAAGATGTTGGCGACTCTTGGTGAAGTCTGAGAGATTTCTCATTTGCGAAAATCAGCATTGTCCTTCAGTCGTCCCTGCCTCGTTT
>NW_006952654.1:0-745 GCF_000164805.1 Carlito syrichta | reverse complement strand
CCCCACCTCATAGCTCAACCATGACAGGGAGGCAACTCTTAATCATTCATTTTTATTCCTACATCCTTCATATCATTATTTACAACAGAAAGCTATAAGTGGTAATTGATTCGTTTGGAAATATAGATAATTGATATATTGTAAATATATAATTTGAGTGAAATATCTGTATTCATCTCAAATAATGATCCATAATAAAGGCAGATAATGTCTCCATCTTTTTTTTTTTTTGAGTTGGAGTCTCACTCGGTGGCCTGGACTGGACTGCAGTGGCTGCTCCCGGCCACCGCAGCCTCGCCTGCTGGGCTCCAGCGATCCTTCCACCTCAGCCTTGAGTAGCCGGAACTACAGGCGCGCGCTACCATGCCCGGTTGATTTTTTTCATTTATTGTAGAGATGAGGTCTCGCTGCCCAGGCAGGTCTTGAACCCGTGGGCTCAGGCAATCCACTCATCTCAGCCTCCCAAAGGTGCGGGATTACAGGCTGAGCCACCGAGCCCGGCTGTCTCCATCTTTTATAACCAAACCACACAACTGCAAAAACAGTCTCATTTCTAAAACATTTTTTAAAAATAGAAGTAAATTTGATGGGGTTTTTTTTGTTTTTTTAATTATGCATTAAATGTAGCCAGACAAGTTTCACACCTGTAATCTCAGCACTTTGGGAGATTTAGGCAGGAGGATCACTTGAGGTCAAGAGTTGGAGAATAACTCGGGCAGCATAGGAGAGGTTAGGACTAAGGAAT
>NW_006952653.1:0-798 GCF_000164805.1 Carlito syrichta | reverse complement strand
TCTTGTGATGGTCTTGTGATGCATGATTCGTAAAGCATGGAATTTGTACGCCCCCAGCAAATGATTGTCACACTGCTGGAGGGTCTAAAAAATGGTATATAAGTTGGAAAAAGTTTCAATAAAATCGGCTTCGGTCTTGGCAGGCTGAACCCAGAAGAGCTGCCTCCGAGTAGTTTTCTTCTCTCCGTCTCTGATTCACCGGTGCGGTCCTAACCCTCCCTCTGGTCAGTGCAGGTCACCGACACTCTCCTCCACCACTCTCTCTGCTCTGTGGATATAGGAGTGCCCCAGGGTTCTTGCCCTGCTCACTACACACATGCTGCCTGAGGACCCTCATCCAATCCCTTGGCTTCAATTATTCTCAGTGCCCTGCATGGCATGTTCCTTCCCCCTGAACCTCACATACTGCCTATTGCTTCATGACTATGTTCATCTGCACATCCCACAGCATCTGAGACTCAAAATGCGCCAAGCCTGCTTTACCCAGTAGTAAGCTTGCTTATCTTTCCTTGTCCTCAACCTGGATGAGTAAAGGACACCAACATCCACCTGTCCTGGGCTCCTCCTTATCCTTCATCTCCATGACTGGACTGTTATTAAATCCTGTCTGTAATAAAACCATTGCCTCCATGGACTCAGCACTTACAATGCCCCAGGGTTTTGATATCCATGATCTCATTTAATTCCCACAGCAGGACTGCAAGAGAGGCATAATTATTCACTCTATTATCAGCGAAGACTGAGATTCTTACTATGTAACTTGCCTAAGTTTCTACATGCAGTCAGCAACAGAGCCAC
>NW_006952652.1:0-1073 GCF_000164805.1 Carlito syrichta | reverse complement strand
CAGAATGGGGAAAACGATTTTTCCACCTATATATTTGTAAAAAGGGCATGACATCTGTGATCTACAAGAAACCCTAACACTCAGAAAAATCAGACAAACTTTCCCATTAAAAAGTGTGAAAAGTACGTGATTGTACACTTTTTCATAAGAAGAGATATGGGCAGCCAGCAGACACATGAAAATTGATCAGCCTCACTCATCATCAAAGAAATGCAAATGAAACCACTTTAAAATACCACGTACCCCCTGTAAGACTGGCCATCATTAATAATATAAACAATAACAGAGGCTGGTATGTATTTGGGAACAAATAAATGCTTCTACACTGCATGTGGACTGAAAAATAGAGCAACATCTTTGGAAAAGAGTGTGGTGGTTTCTAAAGCCTTCAAAACTGACAACTAGAGTGTTTCTCACATCAATTCTGAATGTTTTATTCTGCCTAAATTGAAACTTGTTGAGATTCCAGATCTATATTATTCTTAGAAACTGAACCTTGAGATTCAGTGTACCAAAATACTATTCAGAAGGCTGAATGCACAATAAATCTTAAAAATTTTAGAAAATAAATCAGTATCGTGATTTAACACAGCATTTTCCATTATTAAAATTTGTGTAAATTTTCTTGGTGCACTCTGTATTTTCTGCTCGTTAATTTTGATTAAATGTTGCAGATGTGCAACCCTTAGAGAAAATTTTTCCTTATATAATTAAAGGAAATATAAAATCACATTCGCTTTATATTTCTGCCCAATTTATATTTGTAAAAGAATATTTCCATTGAATATCCTAGTCTTTTCTGTACCTAAGACATAATGCTGTATTCTGCAACTAAGTGTCCAAATATTCGGATACTTTTAATCACCAAGCATTTACAATGAGACACACAGAAATAAGAGAATTTGGAGGCCAATATATATAATCCAAAATAACATGGAGATGTACAAAGTAGTAAGTATTTGGGCTCTGCATTAGTATAAAAATTTAGGCAATTGAAAATTCTGGAAAAGGGATTATGATCGTAGCAAAAGCAATGTTTAAATCCTGTAGGAAAATTGCTATAAGGCTGTTGC
>NW_006952651.1:0-747 GCF_000164805.1 Carlito syrichta | reverse complement strand
CCACTGCACTTCATCCTGGGTAATGGAGTGAGACTCCAACTCAAAAAAAAAAAAAAAAGAAAAAAAAAACACAACTGAATACACTTACTATGAATGACATCGTCATTGTGCTTAAATTTCAGCTAAAAAAATTCTTGAAATTTCTAAGTAGGCTAAATAATAAACACTGTTTGAACCTGTATCAATGTATGGCCTTGTGGACTGGGTGGGACACCCTGAACACTCCCAGACCCAGAGACCACCCTTGACATGTCACTGATGAGAAGCAGTAGTGTGACGAACATTTTCCTGCCTAGGCCTTTCTGTATCATGGTCTCCTGGGCACAGCTGGACTGCATGAGTGGCCAGAAAGGACCCAGCACTGATCAGTCGGTGGTGCCCAGGGTTGGAGCAAGGTGAAGGAACTGACCTTTCAGCCTGGCTCCCACCAGTGTGCCTACAGCACCTCCTGAAGCTGTCCCTGTTTGGTCTGCAACAGTTCTTTCAGGACAGGCTATCCTGGGCCTAGTCCCTGGAGCATGACATGGTGCTGAGGCACCTTCTGGTCTCCAGGGCTCAGCTGAGAAGGATACAGTGTGATCTGTCCCTGAGGTTGAGTCCAGCACCAAGTCAACTCCCAAGTCACCCTCTGGGGTAATAAAAAAAGGAGAACACAGGCCCCATTATCTCATTTCTGTGAGTGTTTCTCCTCATCCTCTACTCTAAGATGCTTTTGAAAACAGGCCTACATGGGCCCCAGGGCAAGTG
>NW_006952650.1:0-668 GCF_000164805.1 Carlito syrichta | reverse complement strand
TGGTTGTCTATTCCAATTTCTACAAGGGATGCATCCTGCATTTTTAAGATTCTTATAGTTTGAGGGCTTATGTTGAGACCTTTGATCCATTTAGAGTTAAATTTTTGTGTATGGGGATAGGTAGGAGTCTTGTTTCAATCTTCTGCATGTGATTAGCCAGTTTTCCCAGCACAATTTACTGAATAGGTTCTCCTCTCCCCAATGGTTGTTGTGGAGGCTTTGTCAAAGATGAGTTGGTTGAGAAATTGAGACTTTGCTTCTGGAATCTCTATCCTATTTCATTGGTCCTTATGCCTGTTCTTGTACCAATACCAGACTGTTTTGATTATTTTAGCATTATAGTAAAGTTTGAAGCCTAAAAAGTGTGATATCTCCTACTTTGTTTCTTTTGTTAAGGATCATTTTGGCTATTTGTGGTCATTTATGTTTCCATATGAATTTCTGTACTGTCATTTCCAGGTTTGAGAAGAATGATGTTGGTAATTTAATGGGTATTTTGTTGAATCTGTAGATTGCCTTTGGTAGGATGGACATCCTAACAATGTTGATTCTTCCTAGCCATGAGCATGAAACATTTTTCCATTTGTTTGTGTCTTCTTGGATTGCTTTGAGCAGTGTTTTGTAGTTCTCATTGTAAAGGTCTTCACTTCTCTGGTTAGGAAGATGAA
>NW_006952649.1:0-530 GCF_000164805.1 Carlito syrichta | reverse complement strand
TTTCATATGTCTGCTGTCTTCCCATATCTCTTCTTATGAAAAAGTGTCCAATCACGTATTTTGCACACTTTTCAAAGGGAATGTTTGTCTGATTTTTCTGAGTGTTTGAGTTTCTTCTAAATCCTAGATGTTATGACTTTTTACAAATATATAGGTGGAGAATCGTTTTTCCCATTCTGTTTGCTGTTTCCCTCCTCTTCTGATGGTTTCTTTTGTTTTACAGAAGTACATTAATTTGATGAGATCCCACTTTGTCGAACTTACTTGTTAAGGCATGGATATTTAAGGCTCTGAAGAGCAATTCGTTTCCAGTTCCAGTTTTCCTATTGGTGTCTCCTGCGTTTTCTAAGATTATTATAATATGGTGTTTTACGTTTAGGTCTTTGATCCATTTAGAGTTAATGTGTATAGTGATAGATTGGGGTCCTGTTTCTATCTTGTGCATGTTGTCAGCCTTTTTCCAGAACCATTTACTGAATATGTTCTCCATTACAATTTGGGTCTTGGAGTTTTTTTCAAAGATGAGTTGG
>NW_006952648.1:0-773 GCF_000164805.1 Carlito syrichta | reverse complement strand
CCAGGGTATCTGGGCCTGTCTGGGATGTCTGGCCTGATCTGGGTATCTCTACCTGAGATATCTGTCTGGATCTGTCTGAGGTGTATGAGCCTGTTCTGGGTATCTGGGCCTGTTCAGAGTGTCTGGGCCTGTCTGGGTAGTCTGGGTCTGTCTGGAATGTCTGGGCCTGTCCGGGTTATCTGATCCTGTCTGGAGTGTCTGGCCCTGTCCAGGGTATCTCGACCTTCTGGGGTGTCTGACTGTGTCCACAATATCTGGGCCTGTCTCTTGTCTGGATCTGTCTGGGGTGTCTGGACCTGTCCCAGGTGTCTTGGACTGTCCAGGGTGTGTGGCCTGTCTAGAGTGTCTAGACCTATCGTGGGCCCATCTGAGGTATCTGAGCTTGTGTTAGATGCCTGGGCCTATCCATGGTATCTCAGCCTATCTGGAGTGTCTGGACCTGTTTGGGTGTCTGGCCCTCTCCTGACTGTCTGGGTCTGTTCTAGTTGTCTGAATGTGTCTGGGGCCTATCTGGGGTGTATGGACCTGTCTGGAGTGTCTAGGCATAGCCTGGGTGTCTCTGCCTATCCCAGTGACTGTTTGTGTCTGTCTGAGATGTCCGGGTTTGTCTGGGATGTCCAAGTCTGAGCAGGGTGTCTGGGTCTGTCTGAGATTTCTGGACCTGTCCAGTGTGTCTGACCCTCTCCTGAGTGTCTGAGTCTGTACAAGCTGTCTGATTGGGTCTGTCTGAGGTGTCTAGGCCTATCCAGAGAGTTTGGGCCTGTCCACGGTGT
>NW_006952647.1:0-3376 GCF_000164805.1 Carlito syrichta | reverse complement strand
CTAGTATCACACGGCATTAATAAGACAAGTTGGATCACACGGCAGTAAAAAGACAAGTAGCATCAGACGGCAATAATAAGGCAGAGTATCAGGCGTCACTAATAAGGCAAGGAGTATCAGATGGCACTGATAAGGCAAGTAGTATCAGACGGCACTAATAAGGCAAGTCGTATCTGTCAGCACTAATAAAGCAAGTAGGATTAGGCGGAACTAACAAGACAAGGAGGATCAGACGACACTAAAAAGGTAAGTAGGACGAGATGGCAAAAACAAGGCAAGTAATATCAGATGGCATTAACAAGGCATAAAGGATCAGACGGCACTAATAAGACAAGGAGTATCAGATGGCACTAATAAAGCAAGTAGTATCAGACGGCACTAAGACGGCAAGCAGTATCAGATGGCACTAGTAAGGAAAGTAGTATCAGACGGCAATATTAAGGCATGGAGTATCTTATGGAACTAATTAGACAAGTAGTATTTGATGACACTAATAAGGCAAGTAGTATAAGCTGACATTAACAAGGCAAGACGTATCACACGGAACTAACAAGGCAAGAAGTATCAGATGGCACTAACAAACCAAGTGGTATCAGACGGTACTACAAGGCAAGTATTATCAAACGACACTCACAAGGAAAGTACTATCAGATGACACTAAGAAGGCAAATAGTATCAGATGACACTAACAATGCTTGTTGTATCAGACGACACTAAGAAGGAAAGTGGTATCAGATGACACTATGATTGCAAGTAGTATCAGACGACACTAAGAAGGCCAATAGTATCAGATGACACTAAGATGGCAAATAGTATCAGACGACACTAAGGAGGCAGTTAGTATCAGACGGCACTAAGAAGTGAAGTAGTATCAGAAGTAACTAAGTAGGCAAGTAGTATCCGACTGCACTAATAAGGCAAGGAGTATCAGACAGCACTAGTAAGGCAAGGGGTATAAGATGGCACTACCAAGTCAAGGAGTATCAGACAGCAATAATAAGTCGAGTATCAGAAGGCACTCAGACAGCAATAATAAGGAAAGGAGTATCAGAAGGCACTAATAAGGCATGGAGAATCAGACGGCACTAATAAGGAAAGTAGGATCAGACGGCACTAATAAGTAAAAGATTATCAGACAGCACTAATAAGGCAAGGAGTATCAGACGGCAGTAATAAAGGAAGGAGTATCAGACGGCACAAATAAGGCAAGGAGTATCAGATGTCACTAATACGTCAAGGAGTATCAGGCAGAACTAAAAAGGAAAGAAGTATCAGGCTGCAATAATCAAGTAAGCAGAATCAGACGGCACTAATAAGGCAAGAAGGATTAGACGGCACTAATTAGTCAAGGATTATCAGATGGCACTAGTAAGGCAAGGAGTTTCAGACGGCACTAATAAGGAAAGAAGTGTCAGACGGCACTAAGAAGGGAATTAGTATCAGGTGACACTAACAAGGCAAGAAGTACCAGACGGCACTATCAAGGCAAGTAGTATCACACGGCAATAAAAAGCCAAGTAGTATCAGATGGCACTAATAAGGCAAGTAGTATCAAATGACACTACAAGAAAAGTACTATCAGATGACACTAAGAAGGCAAGTAGTATCAGACGACATTAACAAGGCTAGTAGTATCAGAAGACACTAAGAAGACAAGTAGTATAAAATGACAATAAGATGGCATGTAGGATCAGACGCCACTAAGAATACATGTATTATCTGACGGCACTAATAAGGCAAGGAGTATCAGACGACAGTAATAAGGCAAGGAGTATCATACGCCACTAATAAGTTAAGGAGTATCAGACGGCACTATTAAGGTAAGTAGTATCAGATGGCAATACTAAGTCAAAGAGTATCAGACGGCCCTATTAAGGTAAGTTGTATCAGACGGCAGTGATAAGGCAAGGAATATCAGACGGCAACAATAAAGGAAGTAGTATCAGACGGTTATAATAAGACAAGTAGTATCAGACGGCATTAATACGGCAAGTAGGATCAAAAGGCACAAATAAGGAATGTAGGATCAGACGGCACTATTATGGCAAGTAGTATCAGACGGCAATATTAAGACAAGTTGGATCAGACGACAGTAATAAGGCAAGTAGAATCAGATGCCAACAATAAGCAAAGAGTATCAGGCGGCACTAATAAAGCAAGGAGTATCAGACGGCACTAATAAAGCAAGTAGTATCAGACGGCACTAATAAGGCAAGTAGTATCAGTCAGCACTCATAAGGCAAGTAGGATTAGGCGGAACTAATAAGGCAAGTAGGATCAGACGACACTAAGAAGGCAACTAGGACAAGAAGGCACAAATAAGGCAAGTAGTATCAGACAGCATTAATAAGGCAAGAAGTATCAGATGGCACTAATAAGACAAGTAGTATCAGAAGGCACTAATAAGACAAGTAGTATCAGATGGCACTAATAAGCCAACTAGTATCAGAGGGCACTAATAAGGCAAGTAGTATCAGATGGCACTAATAAGACAACTAGTACCAGACGGCACTAATAAGGCAAGTAGGACCAGACGGCACTAATAAGACAAGTAGCATCAGACGTCACTAATGAAGCAAGGATATCAGATTGCACTAATAAGGCAAGGTGTGTCAGACGGCGTAATAAGGCAAGTAGGGTCAGACGGCACTAATAATGCAAGGAATATCCGACGGCCCTAATAAGGCAAGGAGTATCAGACGGTACTAATATGACAAGGAGTATCAGACGGCATAATAACGAAAGAAGAATCAGATGGTACTAATAAGGCAAGGGCTATCAGACGGCACTAATAAAATAAGGAGTATCAGACAGCACTAATAAGGCAAGGAGTATCAGACAGCACTAATAAGGCAAGTAGTATCAAACGGCACTAAGAAGGCAAGTAGTATCAGACGTCACTAACAAGGCAAGTAGTATCAGACAGCACTAACTAGGCAAGTAGTATCAGACGGCACTAAGAAAGCAAGTAGTATCAGATGGCACTAACAAGGCAAGTAGTATCAGACGACACTAAATAGGCAAATAGTATCAGACGGCACTAACAAGGTAAGTAGTATCAGACGGCACTAAGAAGGCAAATAGTCTCAGACTGCCCTAATAATGCAAGTAGAATCAGACGGCACTAATAAGACAAATAGGATCAGACAGCAGAAATAAGGCAAGTAGGATCAGACTGCCCTAATAATGCAAGTAGGATCAGATGGCACTAAAAAGGCAAGTAGAATCTGACTCCAGTAACAAGGCTAATGGTATCAGACGGCATTAACAAGGCAAGAAGCATCAGACGGAACCAACAAGGGAAGAATATCAGACGGCACCAACAAGCCAAGTGGTATCAGATGGCACTAACGTTGCAATTAGTATCAGACGACAC
>NW_006952646.1:0-831 GCF_000164805.1 Carlito syrichta | reverse complement strand
CACGCAATCATCTGTCATTTGTTAATGTGATCACTGGCTTCATGTTTACCTCGTAGTCCAGAAACTACTCCTGGACTTTCGTTTTCGCATTGAGAATATGGGATAAGGGGTTCCCAAATATGTAGGATGTATTCTTAAGGGGGAACCAGTAATCTTCGATTCCAGGTCCCTGGGAAACTTTTTGGCGTGTGAGTATTCTTATGTAAGATTTTGTACATCCACGTCACCAGAAAACGTCCAGGCGTCTTACTGATAATAAAAAAAGGAATGGGGGAGATGGGAGGCCTCAATCCATTTCTACAGGGCTCTGTTATAAGGGCTTATCTGGAATCTGGGCTTCTAGTTCGCTAAATTCTTCAGAGCAAATTGCCACTTGGAAAGGACAAGTGTCATTATAGATTCCCAGCAACCTTCCGGTCTTTTGATGATTGTAAGCAAAAACCAGTTCGTGCAATTCAGTTGGGTTCTTGGCACAACTAAAGCCAGCCTACAGGACTAAGGCATCATCTCACCATATGTATGTGTAACTCTTCTCTTAAGATGTACCCAGTAACCCTAAAACTTCCGTTTGTGCATCTATTTGATATGTCCTTGGGGTTTTAAAGTAGCTAAGCATGTAGAACATATTTTTAAAGGTAACAAGGAATCACGGATTCCACATACCTGGGAAACAGGTGGGCATCTGTTAATTTGCATACAGAATTTTGGAATCCAGATCACCAGGGAAAATCAGGGCATATTGCTGAGAACGAGAAGAGGATGCGAGTTCAGGGGTCCTCAATCGTCAAACTCTATATGGCCTCTTGATAAGGTTTAATGAGGAATCTGGGA
>NW_006952645.1:0-3761 GCF_000164805.1 Carlito syrichta | reverse complement strand
CTAGTGATTTGCGAGGTCCTAGTGAGACGATTACTTGAGACCAGCTGGGTGTAATGGATCATAGTTATAGTCCCAGCTACTGGAGAACCTGAACTGAGTGGATCATTGAACTCATGAAATTGAGGTAGCAGTGAAACAGGTTCATGCCACTGCACTCCAGTCTGGGTGTTGGAGTGAGACCCATATATATATAATTGGACAAAAATAATATGTTCTAACATTAGCAGACTGACTGGGGAAACCAATAGGGCTTTTCTATCTAGATCCTTCTTGGCCTTTCTGTGCATGCATTCTTTCTTACTAGGTATGGGGTAGAGCCCTCTCTGGAATGAGAGTCCTATGACCTACAGTCAATCCAGGTAGGCCAGATAATTTCTTGATGGACAGTTTTTAACATAAAATATTGTTAGGTTTTATGACTGACTTGGGGGGAACAGGGCTTCTGATTTTTATGACCGCCTCAGGGAAGTGGGGTTCTAGTTTATATGGCTGTTCTTAGGGGAGGATGAGACTGAGAGACAACATGACAAAATAAGGTGAGAGAAAAAGTTTTTCTGAGGCTACTGTTAAGGCCTTCTTTTTGGGCTACTGTTTTCTGAGCTCAATCACATACATTCAAGCAAACAAAAACCCAACAGTAGTATTTATTTTATTGTACTTTACTATTTAATAGATATGAGATCTCATTTTTTTGCCCAGGCTGGTCTTGTGTAACTGGGCCAAGCAATCCTCCTGCCTTAGCCTCCCAAAGAGCTGTGATTACAGGCATGTGCCCTGAGTCTGGCTACAACAGCTGTTTTTTGTTGTTGTTTTGTTTTGTTTTTTTGAGTTGGAGTCTCACTTGGTCACCCAGACTGGAGTGCAGTGGCCGCTCCCGGCCACCGCAGCCTCGACCTGCTGGGCTCCGGTGATCCTTCCACCTCAGCCTTCCAAGTAGCTGGAATTACAGGCATGCACAACACGCCCGGCTGATTTTTGATTTATTGTAAAGATGAGGTCTCGCTTCCCCGGGCGGTTCTACAACCCGGGGGCTCAGGCAATCCACTCACCTCAGCCTCCCAAAGGCGTGGGATTACAGGATGAGCCACCGAGTCCGGCTACAACAGCTGTTTTTAATGAAATAAAGTGAGTTGATTCTACAAACCACAGGAACAATTAAAGACGCATAAAAGAGAACATGTCTATAAAGGAAGTACTGGATGATAGTACTTCTGCTGTTTGATGGCACAACTTATTTTGAAGCTATAGTAGTTAAGAAAGTGTGAAATTCATACAGAAGAATATAAATTGACTACAGAAATAGACTTGAGAGTCATTAGACAATCTCATAATTGTATGGAACTTTGATATGTTAGTCTATAGAGGTGTATATCTTGATAGATAGATCTCTCCTTCCCTCCGACCTCTTCCTTCATCTCGTACACAGTATAGATCAATAGTTAGGTAATTAGACAGAAGATATATAGAGGTATACTCCATGTCAAATGAGTAAGAAATGGAAGGATCTTTGATAAATTGAACTTAATTATCTAGTTAAAAGAAAAAAATATTAAATTAATACGTTTCTCAAACCACATATCATTATCAGATCCATTAAGAGCATACAATTTAAAAGCAATAATGTAAAATTATTGGTAGAAAATACAGGAATATATTTCAGTCCTGAAGATAAAAAATGAATTCTTTAGACCAATCAAAAACTACTAACTACAAAGGACAAGTTTTCCAGGTGTGGCAGTGCATGCCTGTAGTCCTAGCTACTCAGAATGTTGAGGTAGGAGGATCAGTTGAGCCCAGGAGTTTGAGACTGCAGGGCGCTATGATCACACCACTGAACTCCAGTTTGGGCTACACAGAGCAAGATTCCCATCTCTCTCTATATATTTTAAAAGAGTAAATACTGGCATTGTAAGAAAGTGGAGAAAAACTTTCTTATACCCTTTCAGGTTTTTTAGATGAGCTCCAAATTAAGTTACTATAAGACAGATTAATAAGAGTAATTATGTTGTAAGACCCGAGGTCATACTCTGTCAGTCTGGCTGGAGTGCAGTGGTGCAGCCAGAGCTCACTCCAGCTTGGAACTCCTCAGCTCAAGGAATATTCCCATGCCAGCGTCCCAAAGTGCTGGAATTACAGGTGTGAGTCACGGTGCAAAGCATAATAGAAGAAAATTTTATTTTCATACATATGCACAGAAACTCACAAAAATATTACACTACAAAAGACCAGATGATCCTTATGTAGCATGATGTGGTAAAAAAAAATAAATAAGGGTTTGTTGTTTTGTTGAGCGTGGGGAAGGAAACAACTCATGGGAGGGTGAGAAGAAGAAATGTGTGAGGAAGGAAGTTTGCCTTGTTGTGTAGCTAAAAGTCTCCTGGGTGATAACTGTGTCAGAGCAGCTGCCTTCCTGATATAGATACCTTTACTAATGAGCTTTTCCTTTAAAGTAGTTTTTCAGAGGTGCACCCGAGTCTGCAATTTCTCAAAATATCTAGCTCCCTGGCCAGGTCATCTGAAATGCTTTTCAAACTGCTCATCACATGACGAAGTTCTGCCCTGCAGTACAGTGGGGCATTCCCCTGAGTCTTGGCTCAGCTCCTGGAATGAGGTTGTTTAGATCCTGGAGTCTGTCACATGTGGAATGGGAAATAACCAAGGCCCTTATCTCTTGCATGCAGACAATAAAACCAACTAGATGAGAGGTGACATGCTAAGTCTTGTATCTCCTAATTGGTGAAACAATACATCTTGGACAAGAAGAGAAGAATGCAGTCATTTCCAACCTTAAATGCTTTCACTTCTCTGTCATAAAAAATCAAGGTGCTGAAAACTGGATAGTGGTGTTAATAGGAGTAATTATTATTATTATTATTATTATTATTATTATTATTATTTTGAATTGAAGTCTCACTCTGTGGTCCTGGCTGGACCAAGGCACACTCACGGCCACCCCAGCATTGATCTGCTGGGCTCTGGCAATTCTTTTGTCTCAGACTTCCAAGTAGTTGGAATTACAGGCATGTGCTACCATGCCCAGCTAATTTTTTATTTTTTGTAGAGACGGGTCTTGCTATGTTTCCCGAGCTGGTCTCGAACATTCAGGCTCAGGAAATCCACTCACCTCGGCCTCCCAAAATGCAGGGACTACAGCCTGAGCCACTCAGCCCAACCTCCACTGTAAATTGCTTTTGACACTCCAGTTCACCAAAAGGAAATACATAAATATGTCATCTTTCTGATGATAGTATTCAAATCTGAGTTGAGCATGCATTTGAGAGATCCAACTGACTGAATCATGCTAGCACTAGACTATTGTGTAGCAAGCTAACTTGCATCTTCTGAGAAGCAAATGGAACACATAAACAAGCAAAGCCTTCAAGGATAGTATTTCCCTTTTTTTTTGAGTGACATATGCCCTTCCTCTGTCGGTTGGTGGCTAGCATATATTTTATGCATTAATTGTTCCTTCACAAATACTAAGTACTACATAGTTACCAATGTACCAGAGATAAGTGATCAATCAGCAAACATGAACTTAACCATAAAATGCCTGACAGCATCATGGAATGAAAGAGATTTCCTCCGAGTTGATTGCATTTGGATCTCCAGGTCGCTGGGTGGGTCCTCTGATGGAATTAGCTCTGGGACTGCCAATTCCCATCTAATGAGCTCCTTTTCCAACATGGCCAGCCCATCCAGGAGCAAAAGAAGTCTGCAGCAGCAGAAGGGGTCTTCATCACACCAGATATCCCCACTTG
>NW_006952644.1:4467-5402 GCF_000164805.1 Carlito syrichta | reverse complement strand
ACATATTTATAATGAAAGCCTAATTATGTCATTCACCAAAATCATCTTGGAGTGAGGGATGGCATAAATAATAAGCATATATCCCTGCTTAAATTTACAAGATGATTTTCAATGTACAAAAGTCTGCTTTATTTTTTAACATCATGTGATCCTTTAGCACTCCTATCACATGGTGAGGCAGGAATAATTATTCCTGATTTAAAGATGAGACAACTGAGATTCAGAAAGAAGATATGACCTGTGCTTAAATTCAGGGCTTTTGACTCAGATCCAAACACTGTCCATGCATTCTTTATAGATAGGGCAGAAGACTCCAGAGTGCATTTTAAAATACATACACTTGCAGCGAGACCTCATCTCTACAATAAATAAAAAAAAAAAAAAATCAGCCAGGCATGGTAGCACATGCCTGTAATTCTGGCTACTCGGAAGGCTGAGGTGAAGGATCACTGGAGCCCAGCAGGCGAGGCTGCGGTGGCTGGAAGTGGCCACTGCACTCCAGTCTGGGTGACAGAGTGAGACTCCAACTCAAAAAAAAAAAATACATACACTTAAAATCATAGCAATCCCTTGACCTCTTTCACTAATTTACCCAGGTCATCGTAAACTATATTCTCTAAATTACAAGATGTAAATGCAAATTAAATTTAAAAACAAGATAAGTTTACATAATCTTAAAGTACAGAAAAAACAACAACGTGCTTTTGGCTAGTGTTTACCCAACATTTTTTAAAAGCCATAGTCTATCTTTATGCTTTTAATGGCTTGTTTTATTTCTTCTGATAGTCAAGGCTTTTGTTAAACTAGTGAGAGTTATTATCTGAACTGAAGTTAACCTCATGTGCCTTCTTTATTCTCTCTGAATTATATATTTCTACGCTAAGTTAATTTAATCTTTTATTACTACCTACCATTGAATTGTGTTTTCTTAATTG
>NW_006952644.1:0-4172 GCF_000164805.1 Carlito syrichta | reverse complement strand
TCTCAAAGGTTATTAGCAACCTAAAAATGTAAAGGTAGTCAACACTACCATGCATTTTAAAGAGCTAGATTCTTCCCACCGTGGATAAAAGTACAGAACATAAGTATATTATCAATTTGTAGCGTACAGTGAAAGTGTCAGAGAATCACTTTGAGAGAGAGCAAACTGGGGTGCTAAATTTTGCAATAGATTATTTTTATACTAGATAAGGCGATAACAATAAAAATGATGACTTTACTGTTGGCTTCTTGTTTCAGAGATCTTTGGTGACAAGTAACAGAAAACCATTTTGGCTGACTTAAGTAAAACACATATTTTAAGTTATGTGGTAGGTCATAGGAGCGAGACAGAGTAAAATCCTAGATTTAAAAGGGATAGGAACCCAGTGAGACTCTGTGTTCTATGTAGCAGGAGGAAATAATTGCTGATCATCACATGAGTCAAAATGCCTCATTTTGAATCTTGGTTTTTAAAGGTACATTGTAGCCTTGTGTAAATGACTTTATCTCCCTGTACCTGTTTCCTTATGTGAAAAATGGGTATAATATCATACCTACACCCTAGGGTTGTTGTAATTCTCAAATTAAATATTATATGCAAAGTTTTAGAACTATCCTTTGTACACAGTAAGCATTCAAAGAATATTAACTATTGTTATTTACTATTACTCTCAAGGGCTTTCTGATAAATCAACTCAAACAATTTTCAGTGTGTGTCATTTTTTTTCAAGGTTCAGAAAAAATGGTTTGATTTATCTTGGATAATATGACATCAGGAGTGTACTAGTAAATATTTAACAACTGTCTCTGAAAAAATGCTAATTAAAAATTTACTGACTAAAGGATATATGACACAATTTGCAAATAACGACAAATATACAATATTACTGATTATAAATTCCACACCGTCAATTTGTTCTTAGAGAATGCTTTTCTCTGAAGTTTGCCGAACATTTGTATCTGTAGCTAACTAATGTTTGCAGCTGGTGAATGAGCAAATATAGTTCTCACATCAATATTAGTTGATATTTCATTTATGTTACAAAGCAAAACACAATAACAACATGAATTTATACATTGGAACATTGTTTTTCAATGATGTGAATAACTTTATCACTATTAGATCATAGTTTCAGAATGCTGGAAGAATATGTCCTCCATTTTTGTGCCATTCACATTGTAATCACTAGAGACACAACGTATTTTGAAATTTAATCTTGAGTATTAATATTTTCTCTATCACTTTCATATCTATACAATGAGCAAAAGTTCTGATTTCTACTGTTTGCCAATTTTTATGGTGTAAATTCTCCCGTGTCCAATTCCAAGCTTCCAAGAACAGACTACAGAATTGGGGAAAAGATGCATAGTATTACGTTATTATATAATAGCTCTACCATATGGACATTATATATTTTTGAAAACCTCCAGAGCATGTCTAACAGTAAAGTATGGTAAAATATTATGGGTTGATGAGTTTTAAGTAATTATTATCTCTGTTTTAATATAACATTACATTTTACAATTCGATAATTTAAATTTTGATATTGGATATGTCTAACAATCAGTTTGTTATATTCTTGATAATTTAACAATCAGCTCTCAAGAGTTGATAAAAGTTAGTTACAGCATACCACTGTGTAACATCTTCTTGGCAGATGAAGGTATAGAGGTTAGGGAAGGGTAACTTTGAATGAGGTCCCCACTAAGCTCACCAAAAATGGGGCAAGGTTAGCTTCTCAGCTTTAAAGAATTATGGAGGCTGGGCTTGGTGGCTCAACCTGTAATCCCACGCTTTGGGAGGCTGAAGTGAGTGGATTGCCTGAGCCCATGGGTTAGCGACCCACCCAGGCAACTGGGTGAGACCTCATCTCTACAATAAACCAAAAAAATTAGCAGGCGTGGTAGTGTGCACTTGTCGTTCTGGCTACTTGGAAGGCTGAGGCGGAAGGATCGTCAGAGCCCAGCAGGTCGAGGCTGTGGTGGCTAGGAGCAGCCACTGCACTCCAGTCTGGGTGACAGAGTGAGACTACAACTCAAAAATAAATAAATAAATAAATAAATAATTATGGAGAACAAATGGATGCTGTGTAAACAGAAACCCAGGATGTATCTAAATCTACTACAATCCTAGTCCCATTTTTTTATCTCTTCCTGTATGTCTTGTGAGCTAATTAACCACTCACACCTCATACTTCTCATGTCCCTTGCTGTGATAAGTTATTCTCCATTGTAGTTACACTGCCTAATATGATTCATGTTTCTTTAACTGTTTGTGAACCCTGATAACGTAAAGTGTATGAGATAAATAATTGTTTTATTCATTGTTGCATCTTCAGCTTCAAGAACTATATCTGATATTAGTAGCTACTCAAGACATATATGGACGACATGTTCTTCCAGCATTTTAAAACTATGATCTGATAGTGATAAAGTCATTCACATCATTGACAAACAATGTTCCAATGTATAAATTCATGCTATTATTGTGTTTTGCTTGGTATCATAAATGAAATATCAACTAATATTGATGTGAGAACTATATTTGCTCATTCATCAGTTGCAAACATTAGTTAGCTACAGATACAAATATCTGGCAAACTTCAGAGTAAAGCATTCTCTAAGAACAAATTGGCTGAATAAATAAGTAAGCATTCTCTAGTGGGAAAAAAAGGTCACATATGATAAAACAAGTTGAAAGTGTTGGGAGACACCTATGAGAGATATGGAAACAAGTAGATGGCAATAAAGTAAAAGGAAGGTTTTGTAGAGAAGACCAGACCAGGGGCCAACAGAATAAATGATGAGGCAATGAGCTAGCATGTTTGGAGAAGCTATTTTGGAATGTTACAAGCTCTAGACAGGAGAATATGGATCAGCAATAGGACTCTAGTCCTTGAGAAAGGGACTAGAAATGACATGAGAAGATCCCAGCCTAGCAAACTGCAAAGAAAAGAAGGGATATGCAGACAGGAAACAAGGTAGGTTTCCAATCACCAGGACCAAAATTAAGCATTTCCAAGATTAGATAAAAGGCTTAATTATCATTGTAGGGAGTGTTAAGGGATTAGCATTATGGGTGACTTCAAACTGTGTCCTAGAATATCAGTTTAGGATTTTTTGATTTCCTTGCAAAGGAAAAGCATGTTTCAAGACTTATGTTTCATTGAAATTAAGGTAGATTCAATGATACAGTAAGAATGACTGAGCCAAATATCAGTGAGAGCTTGCATGCTTTTCAAATTGAATGTCCTTTCATTTAAAAGTCTAAATCACTGAGTAATGCTCATCACTGTATTTTATTTAATCAGTGGCTCTCAAACTTGAATATGAGCAGTGCTCTTTCTAATATGAAGGAGAAAAATAATAATGAGACCCTCACATAATACAAACTTGTTCATATATTATCAATTGGTTAAGAAAAAAAAAAGAGTAGCAAATGTTATAAATACATTAATAATATAAATATATTTTATAATATTTAATACTAATGCTACATATTTACATTTAAAAACACAGTACAAATATACTAGAGGCACTTACTCTCATCCATGGAGATATATATATATATTAGAGTTGTGGAGAACAAGTGAGGATTTGCTACATAGGTAGGCTACATGCAGGTGAACTTTGGGTTTCTAGCTGGCCCTCACTGCCCCTGGTAGTGGACCATATTCCCATTTTATTGTCACATGCCTCCTCCCTCCTCTGTCCTTTCCTTGCCTAGCAATACTCAGCACAACGATTGCCAATTCCACCCTTGTCCATGGATATTTGGATTATGGGTTGGGAATGGAAAGTCTTTAATTATATAAAAATATAACATAAGAAAAATGCACACAAAAATATATTAACAGATTTTTAATTACGCACCCAACTCAATGGCCTTTACCAGTTGTTCATTCACTATTAATTCTCACTGTGGCTTTCCACCTAAGACTTACTTTGACATCTCTTTCAGCATCTTGGCTTCAAATAGTATCTATATAACTGACAATTTACAAATACCTCTATCCATATCCTTTTTTAAAAATCTCTTTACTTTATGTCCATTTCTAATGTATACCTCAAATGTAACAAAGATAAACCTTTTCTTTCCCCTTAAACCAGCTCCACCTGCTTTTTTTTCCCATATTACTTGGCAGCAATACAGTACTAATTATTTATGTGTTG
>NW_006952643.1:0-758 GCF_000164805.1 Carlito syrichta | reverse complement strand
TTGCTTCTTATGAACATTTTCGGGCCATAATCCAGGACCCCAGGAATCAATTGGCATTTCGCGACAAAATCCCTCGCTTCAGGTTACCTCAAACTACAGAAAATTTATGTGGTCAGGCTGTGGGGTATTGGGATATTGGGTTTAGAATATTCCACATTTTTATGATGTCTTGTTAAGGGGAACCTGGTAACTTGCATTACTGTTCCTAGGTATTATATGAGAGTCTTTCTATTGATAGCCAAAGAACTGGAATTCCATGTAAATCAGGAAATATTTCGAGTATTGCTGAGAATGAAGCAGGAATCAGCATAATGGGAGTCCTCATATACTGGAAACTACATGGCACTCTTGCTACAGAAGTATAAGAAATCTGGTTACACTAGTCCTCAAATCCCAAAAACCTACAGTGAGTCTTACTAACGGAGAAAAAAGTATCAGGAATTTGAGCATGAATCTGGGGAATGAGTGTCCTCATATACAGAAAAATTCATGACCTCTTGCTAAGGACGAATATGGAATCTGGGTTACACATGTCCTCAATCCTAAAACCCTACAGGGCGTCTTTCTAAGGGCTAAACAAGAATCAGTGTTTTGAAGCAGGAATCTGGGTAATGGGATTCTTCATATACAGGAAACTGCCCAGCCTCTTGCTAAGAAAGAATAAGGAATCTGGTTTTCACGAGTCCTCAATGCCAAAAATCTACTGGGCGTCTTTTTTTTCACTAAACAAGAATCAAGTTTTCGAAGCAAGAATCTGG
>NW_006952642.1:0-825 GCF_000164805.1 Carlito syrichta | reverse complement strand
AAAAAGAATGCAAGAAAGAAAAAAAAAGAAATTCATTCTTCTGCAAACCTTCTACTTCAGTCATTCTGTCCCCGTCTCCCACATGTGAGGGTCCCCCAAGTTTGGCACGTTCCAGCCCCAACCTCTGGTGCTCAGCTTCATCATCCTAGCACTTTGGGGGCAGAAGCCAGTGGCCAGCACAAGTCCCCGGTCTGAAACCCGCCCAGGCACCTCGGCGAGACTCATCTCTACTCTCCATGCCAAATGAACAGGTGTGGTGGTGTGTGCCTCTCATTCCAGCTCCTCAGAAGCCCAGGGAAAGAATTGCCAGAGCCTAGCAGACTGAGGCTGTGGTGGCCAACAGTGAGCCAGTGCACTACAACCTGGGAGACGGAGTTGAACTCCAACGCAAAGAAAAAATGAAAAAAGTATAAAAGGACGAGCCTTCATTTGTGTATCAAGTTGGGATCATCATGAACAGACATAGATCATGTGGGAAGGAGGCCCCGGCCTTGAGCCTAGAGTTCCCAAAAGACAGTTGATCGGCAGAAAATTGGATTGTTTCTTTGGGAGGTCGAGGTGGGGGACCACTGGAGCCTGGGAGTTTGAAACCAGCCTGGGCCATGAAGCCAGACCTTGTAACTCCCCAGAATGCAAACACTGGTGTCTTGCCTGGTGGTGTCCATAGTCCTGGCTACATGAGATGCAGTGGCCTCCATCCTGGGTAGTAATTTGTGTCACCCCTGCTGACAGAACTTGCAAGTCCAGGCCAAGCAACCTGGCTCATGGCAGTCAGTCCCATGACCTGGGAACCCAAGGTGGTAGGCTTCCTGAGACCAGGGGTTG
>NW_006952641.1:0-632 GCF_000164805.1 Carlito syrichta | reverse complement strand
TGAATTATTATAGACTCTAAATCCAAGTTGCTGCAAAGTTCATGTGTTTGCCTGCAGGGGGCCAGCCCCTGCAAGTTTTGGGTAGTCCCTTGGAAGATGTGGTGGCATCGGCGAATCTGTAGGGACAGATATTAAATAGATTTAAAGAGGAAGAATAGATATAAAGAGGAAGAAAGAGATATAAAGAGGAAGAATAGATATAAAGAGGAGGAAAGAGAAAGAAAGAAAGTGGAAAACTGTTCAGTGAAATGAACAGAAGCCATTTATTGAAAGTTACAGCAGGTATTTATCCCCAAATTTTAGACAGACAGTCTCACAAGTCTTTCACGTGAACACGAAGCCAGGTGCAGGAGGGGCATCCCCTGCCCACCAGATGTTTTCTCAGGTATGAGGAAGGACAAACCCCAAGACTGTCTTATTGTTCCCTTTGCTAGTTAATGCTCTTCAAAAGCAGTGCAACAATCCCTACTAGCCTAATGATGTTCTGATAATCGATAACTTCTAAAGCTCACTCAATACCCATGATGACTAACTTAAACTTTATTACCTTTCTATTCTATGCTAATACTACTTTACCCGAAGCTCTTAGTCATAGCTTAAGCCAATTCCTATAGAATGTGGCCTAGTCCAAA
>NW_006952640.1:27483-32706 GCF_000164805.1 Carlito syrichta | reverse complement strand
GGGGAAAGGAAGCGGGATGAGTCAAAGGGGGAAGTTAAACTGCAGTGTAGATCACAACTGACTGCACAGGAAGCTCCAGTCATCCTTCACAGGGCTGAACAAGTTGGGCCTGTATTTTCCCACATCGGTGGGAATTGGCAGGGCAGGACCATGGTGAGGAGGCTCCCTAGCTGAGGCTCTGCCTGATGCAGACAGCCCTCCACTGTGGCAACGAGTCTTTCCTTGAAGGAGGATGTGGGTGGTGCATGTCCATGCCCACCTTTTCATTGTTGTTAATGACATGTCACACCTAAGCATCGGGCTGCACTAGTCACAGGCTGTATCATACAGGGCTTCTGCCATTCCAGCACTATCTGCCAGCTCTTCTGATAAGCTGGTGGTGCTAGTCTTTAATTTCTGAGAAAAGAATGAGAAATTCTTCTTCTGTTTGCTCTGAAACCCAGAAGACTATCCCACTTGGTTTTGCCTGGGAGTGAAATAGACTCTAGAGGCAGGACATGAAACTAATGAATTTAAACAAGTGAATTAAGTACAAACAAAAAGCTCCATGTGTATGCTTGCAGTGTACACATGTATGTGTGTACATTTGAGCACACATGTATGTGTGTACATTTGAGCATGAGCACATGTGCAGGTGAATTTATGCATGAATACAGCTGACCTTGAACAACACAGATTTAAACTGCATGGGTCCACTTATATATGTGAATTTTTTTCAATAAATATATTGAAAAAATAATTTGGAGTTTGCAGCAATTTGAAAAAACTTGCAGATGAACTGCATAGCCTAGAAATAACAAAATTGTAGAAAAGTTAGGCATATAAGTGCATAAAATGTATGTAGACATTAGTCTATATGTTAATACACCATTTATATTATTGGTAAGACTTCCAATCAACAGTAGGTTATTAGTAGTTAAGTTTTAGGGGGGTCAAAATTATATGTGGATTTAGATGACATGAGGGGCTAGCATCCTCAAATTCCAGTTGTTCAAGTGTCAGCTGTGTATATATATGTCCAGATCATCATATATATATGTTGATCTGGACAAGAGAGAGGCTGCAGGGACAGGTGTCCAGTGTAGACACACCCACATGAACAGTTGGGTGGCTTATGAGAATGTTGGCTTGCATGTGTAGACAGCGTTTACTTATCCTTTCAGCATTTATTAAGCATGTGTAATGTGCCAGGCCCTGTGCTGGAAGCTGGGGAACAGGAATACAAGGGGGGACACAAAAAAACCAGAATCTGTTTCATAAAAACGCGTTTATTTTTACATGTTTAAACGTCAATCATCTTCAGAGTACTCTTCCTTTGATGCAATACACCTATCAAGACACCTTTTCCACTGCTCAAAACACTTTTTGAACTTGTTGATTTTGATGCTTTTCAGTGCTTCTGTCGTTTTTTGTTTCATCTCTTCCACCTGGGCAAAACGTTTATCTTTGAGGACTTTTTTCATCCGGGGAAAGTAAAAAAAGTCTCTTGGGGGTAAAATTGGTGAATAGGGAGGGTGGGACACAGGAGTCATGCCACCTTGGGTCAAAAACTACTGAACACTCAGCGTGGTTTGAGTAGGTGCCCCCTTAAATCACCCATCAAGAAATCGGCAAATGTTTTGAAACAAACTCCAAAAATTCACTGCAGTCAAATGCAGCCTCGCACAACACTAGCCAGTGGGTTCCTAGAACACTTACCTAGTGGGGGAAGCCTGTACTACAAAGGGTCCGCCCTCCAAAGATAATTGGTTTTTTTGGGGGGGGTTCCTCTCATAGATAAGATGTGGTTCCTGCTTCCCAAAGCTTATCATCTTGTGGGAGGAAGATATCACAGTATAGTGTTTGGGGGTACAGTTAGGTAGGCGAACTGACAGGGAACACTCAAATAAGACTGGGGGAACAGTAGCTGATAGGGGCCTTTCCCCGGGCAGAAGACCCTGGCACTGAGTCCTGGTCAGGCAAAGATGATGGGAGAGGGTGAGCGAGACTTTCACACACAGAGAGAAGTGACTGGTAAGAAGGTCATAGGAGTCCAAGCAAAGGGAGGGTCAGAGGGCAGGAGAGAAATCCCTTCTATTTCATCGAAGGTGTGTGAACTTTCTCGTTTAGAGGGGGTGGCACAGTGAGTCACATTTTCATGTCAGGGACGTATTCTGGCAGTGGTGAGGGGGTGGATGGGGGACGATGTATTGTAGGGCCTGGCTCTGTCCTGTGTGTGGGTTTATGAGGATGTATCCACGTGTGATTATGTGTCTGCGCATCTGGAGCTGTGCACCAGGTATGCTGCCCACTGGATTCGCTTTCCACTTCCACCCTCTGGCCTTGGCAGCCAAGTGGGCTCTTGGGGCTGGTTGTCCTGCTGCTGACTCATGGGTGAGGGGCATGCTGGAGGAGCTGGTCAGGGGCAAGTCAGCAGGTGCTTCCTCCAGGGCCACAGGCACACCCCTCCCACTGAGCTGCCAGTGAGGCGACTGGTGGACAGTGAGAGAATGCTGCCTTCCCCAGTCAGTCTTCCTGGATCACATGACCCTGCCTGTGCAGAGTGCCCTGGCTTTGCGTGCATGGGGCTGGGCTAGCCCAGCCAATGCCTGTCCCCATGTGTCAGGGCAAGGGGGGAGACAGGCTGGAAAAGGTTACCATGCCTCAGATCTCCCTTTCTGCATCATCCCTCCCTCTGGCACCGACTCCTCATGACCTGAGATCATAGATTTTAAAGTTAGTTATCTAATAGTATGCTCTAACTGTGCTACCTTGCCTTTGAAAAGTTGTGACAAGCACAAGAAATCATCAATCACATTTCTTATGTCCTGTAATGTAGACCATCAGGGAACAAAAGGCACTTGGTTTTTAACATAAGTCCTGGGAACAGTATGGTGAATAGTTAACAACTTGGAATTTAGAGTCCAAATATCTGGGTTCAAATCTCTGCACTTATTGACTATAAAAGTCACTCTTTCTGTGCTTCATTTTTTTCATCCATAAGACACACTTAATCATAGGGTTAAGTGTACAAAGTGCTTAGAAACATGTCTGATGTATAGTTACCATCCACCTATAAACTTTAGCTGTTACTATCTGGGTTTGAGTCCTTTGAGGCCTATCCCTAACTCACTTGACGAAAAGTTGTGACCTCTTTGGGCCTCCAGTGGAACCATCTGCAAAATGAGCAGTGGGCCAAACTTTTAACCCACAAGGGCCAACACTTGTCCCCACCAATTGGTTCTTCTTCCCTGGCATGGATCATTGGTTTTGAAAGATTTTGCTTGGCAAAATTCATTTGTTAAATAATAATCTGCCTGATCCTAATCCAGGTGAAGTGAGGTCCAGTGGGAAGCCCAAAACTTCACCTGTGCCTAAACCACTTCTGTATGCATTCCTGACTTGTACCCCACAACTTTAAAACAAACAACAAACTACATGGATCCTTCAAGATTCTCTTGGGCTTTACAAAATGCGAGGAAGCTCATGACGCTCCTTCCTGAGAACTCCTAGATCAGGTAAGACAATGCTCTTTCCATGCCAGCTTCAGATACTGTCATATCCTCAGCAAGGAACAAAGGACTTCAGACATTTCTGGGCCACAGAATAGGTGAGCGTGGATCTGAACTAGAAGGTGCTTTGTGCTGGCTTTTGGAGTGCTCTGGGTCCCTGGTGCCAATGTCTCTCAGGTTATTGTTCTGGGCAGCACATATTCCAGTCAAGTTCAGAGAAGGAATTGTTCTGACTCCCTGACAAGGATACACCTTGTACTTCAAAAATTCCAAAACAAAGTATTATGGCAGGGGAAAGTCATTTTTGTGGTAATTGATATTTTTGTTGTTTTGCTGAGTTATATTTCCTAATACTTTCTATATATTGGCTCTTTAAATTTTCCGAATATTCTTTCAAGGCAGTTATTATCATCTACATTGACTAGATGTTGAAACTGTGGTCAGACCACAGACAACTGGGGAGAGGAGAACCTATTCAGTAAATATTGCTGAGAAAACTGGCTGACCACATGTAAAAGATTAAAACAAGATCCCCACCTATCACCATACACACACAAAAAACTCTAAATGGATCAAATACCTAAATGTAAAACTTCTAACTATAAGAACCTTAGAAAATGCAGAAGACCCTCTTGTGGAAATTGGAACAGGTAACCAATTCCTGATCATAGCCCCCAGTGCCCATCCCATAAGAGATAAGATAGACAAGTGGGACCTCATCAAACTGACAAGCTTCTGCAAAGCCAAAGAAACTATCAAGAGAGCAGGGAGACAGTCAACAGAAGGGGAAAAAATATTTGCCAACTATATGCCTGACAAAGGCCTAACAGCTAAGATCTACAAAGAACTCAAGCACACTGAAAAGCAAAAAACAAGCATTACAAAGTGGGCAAAATATATGAATAGACAGTTTTCAAAAGAAGACATATGAGCAGCCAACAGATACATGAAAAAATGTTCATCCTCATTAGCCATCAAAGAAATGCAAATTAAAACTACACTGAGATACCACCTAACTCCAGTCAGGATGACTATCATCAATAACTCAAAAAACAACAGATGTTAGAGAGGACGCGGCAAAAAGGGAACACATCTACACTGTTGGTGTGAGTGTAAACTAGCACAGCCTCTGTGAAAAACAGTGTGGTGATTCCTAAAAGATCTAAAAATCAACCTTGCATATGACCCAGCAATCCCCCTACTGAGAATATACCCGGATGAGCTCAAATCACTCTATAGAAAAGATACCCGCACACGTATGTTTATTGCAGCATTGTTCGTAGTAGCAAGAACATGGAACCAACCGTGCTGCCTATCAAAAGAGAACTGTATTTTTTAAAATGTGGTACATATACATGATGGAATTTTTTTTTTTTTTTTTGAGTTGGAGTCTCACTCTGTTGCCCAGACTGGAGTGCAGTGGATGCTGCCGGCCACCGCAGCCTTGATCTGCTGGACTCCGGCGATCCTTCCACCTCAGCCTTCCAAGTAGCCGTAATTACAGGCATGCGCTACCACGCCCGGCTGATTTTTTAATTTATTGTAGAGATGAGGTCTTCCTGCCCAGGCGGGTCTCGAACCCGCGGGCTCAGGCAATCCACTCACCTCAGCCTCCCAAAGGCGCGGGATTGCAGGCTGAGCCCCCGAGCCCGGCTCATGATGGAATATTATGCAGCCATAAATAAGAACAAAATCATGAACTTCACAGCAACCTGGATAGAATTAGAGTCTA
>NW_006952640.1:26505-27463 GCF_000164805.1 Carlito syrichta | reverse complement strand
CTCCATGAAGTGACTGATTGTAGACAGAGCAATCAACTCTGAGGAGGTAAGGCAGGTTCTTTAAGCCTGTGTTTTCTCACAATCAGTCAAACCATTTTTACCTACCCCTGAAGTGGTGGTTATCTTCATTTTGTAGCTATGGAAACTGGAGATTTAGCAAAGTTAAGGGACTTGTCCAAGTTCATAGACCCAAGAATTAGCCAAGTGGAAGTTGAATCTAAGTTTAATATTCTTTCTTCAACAGCTACTGGCAACAAACCAACTATGAGGTGACAGCTCTTTGGCATCCCTGGTAAGCTTTGAGAAAAGGTATTAGCCCCCAGTGGCTTTGTGAGGTAGGTTGGAAACCTACCTTGAATGTCATCGTTGAACATGCAGTGCTTGTTGCAGTATTTGTTGAACAGGCAGAAGACGTTGGCATTGGCAAACTCTTCAAACTGGATGAGGCAATTCATTCCAAACCTGTGAGGAGGGAGAGGAAGGAAAGCATGATTGTACCCGAAAGGAGATCCTGGCAGATCCCAGCGTATACCAGAGCGTGGGAGGTGCAGGCCAGAGTGGGGGGTGGCATGGTTCATTCACGTGTGTTTTTGTCACCTAACCAGCTTCTGGAATCCTGGACTTGGAGCTCTACCTGCCTCATCATGGATGAAGATAGGGAAAGGAAAGAGTTAGGAGTGCTGGGTTTGGTGGTCAGGCAAGCCAACATCACCATAGCTAATGTGGACTGGTGACTCCCATGGACTGTCATGGCAGACTCTGGGTAGTGCCAGGAGGACTGAGATGAAGCCTGCCCTTTTTGTAGCCTATGGCCATCTGAGATCCTCAAAGAAAACCCACTCCAAACCTAAGTGCATGCAGAGCGTCCTGCTCTCCTATTGTAGGTAGCTACGTCCCGTCACTGCCATCTACTAACATCTTGGTGAAGTTGTTCTCCAATTTACAGGAATTGAAGAAT
>NW_006952640.1:19581-26485 GCF_000164805.1 Carlito syrichta | reverse complement strand
CCTGAGATACCACCTAACTCCAGTCAGGATGACTATCATCAATAACTCAAAAAACAACAGATGTTAGAGAGGACGCGGCAAAAAGGGAACACATCTACACTGTTGGTATGAGTGTAAACTAGCACAGCCTCTGTGAAAAACAGTGTGGTGATTCCTAAAGATCTAAAAATCAACCTTGCATATGACCCAGCAATCCCCCTACTGAGAATATACCCGGATGAGCTCAAATCACTCTATAAAAAAGATACCCGCACACGTATGTTTATTGCAGCATTGTTCGCAGTGGCAAGAACATGGAACCAACCGTGCTGCCTATCAAAAGAGAACTGTATTTTTTAAAATGTGGTACATATACATGACGGAATTTTTTTGTTTTTTGAGTTGGAGTCTCACTCTGTCTCCCAGACTGGAGTGCAGTGGACGCTCCCGGCCACCGCAGCCTTGATCTGCTGAGCTCCGGCGATCCTTCCACCTCAACCTTCCAAGTAGCCGGAATTACAGGCATGCGCTACCACACCTGGCTGATTTTTTAATTTATTGTAGAGATGAGGTCTTGCTGCCCAGGCGGGTCTCGAACCCGCGGGCTCAGGCAATCCACTCACCTCAGGCTCCCAAAGGTGCGGGATTACAGGCTGAGCCACCGAGCCCGGCTCATGATGGAATATTATGCAGCCATAAATAAGAACAAAATCATGAACTTCACAGCAACCTGGATAGAATTAGAGTCTATAGTAATGAATGATCTTTCACAGAAACAAAGAACACGTGTTCACACTCATAAGTGGGCCTTGAATAATTATTGTAATACTGTAAGAAAAGGATTGGCAGTAGCAGAAAACTGCTGGAAGGGAGGTGAGGAAGTGGGATTGGCAGTAGTTGGAATCTTTTTGGGTAAGATGGGGCACACCTCATTAGTAAGGGTACCTGCATAATGGAAATTTGTATAACTAACCCTGAATTGTACACCACATCTTTAAAATAGAAAAATTAAAAGTTAAAAACAAATAAATAAAATAGAAAATATTGATTCTAAAGAAAAAAAAAGAAACTGTAGTCAGAGAAGTAATTTATCCAAGTTAAACTAGCTAGTATATTATAGTATGGTTTAGAATTTCTTATATATATATTCAATCACATTCTTCTTTTTTTAAAAAAAATCTGAGACACGGTTTTGGATGCATAACTTTTACTAACATATACAAAGGGCACCATCCAGATGTGAAAGCAATAAAATGAAAACAAAAATCCAATCAATTAAAAAGTGAAATTGGAAGGTAGCCTTCAGCACAGAGCACTTCCTCCATGAAGTGACTGATTGTAGACAGAGCAATCAACTCTGAGGAGGTAAGGCAGGTTCTTTAAGCCTGTGTTTTCTCACAATCAGTCAAACCATTTTTACCTACCCCTGAAGTGGTGGTTATCTTCATTTTGTAGCTATGGAAACTGGAGATTTAGCAAAGTTGTAGCTATGGAAACTGGAGATTTAGCAAAGTTAAGGGACTTGTCCAAGGTCATAGACCCAAGAATTAGCCAAGTGGAAGTTGAATCTAAGTTTAATATTCTTTCTTCAACAGCTACTGGCAACAAACCAACTATGAGGTGACAGCCCTTTGGCATCCCTGGTAAGCTTTGAGAAAAGGTATTAGTCCCCAGTGGCTTTGTCAGGTAGGTTGGAAACCTACCTTGAGTGTCATCGTTGAACATGCAGTGCTTGTTGCAGTATTTGTTGAGCAGGCAGAAGACGTTGGCATTGGCAAACTCTTCAAACTGGATGAGGCAATTCATTCCAAACCTGTGAGGAAGGAGAGGAAGGAAAGCATGATTGTTCCCCAAAGGAGATCCTGGCAGATCCCAGCGTATACCAGAGCGTGGGAGGTGCAGGCCAGAGTGGGGGGTGGCATGGTTCATTCACGTGTGTTTTTGTCACCTAACCAGCTTCTGGAATCCTGGACTTGGAGCTCTACCTGCCTCATCATGGATGAAGATAGGGAAAGGAAAGAATTAGGAGTGCTGGGTTTGGTGGTCAGGCAAGCCAACGTCACCATAGCTAATGTGGACTGGTGACTGTCATGGCAGACTCTGGGTAGTGCCAAGAGGACTGAGATGAAGCCTACCCTTTTTGTAGCCTATGGCCATCTGAGATCCTCAAAGAAAACCCACTCCAAACCTAAGTGCACGCAGAGCGTCCTGCTCTCCTATTGTAGGTAGCTACGTCCCATCACTGCCATCTACTAACATCTTGGTGAAGTTGTTCTCCAATTTACAGGAATTGAAGAATAAATTAATGACCTTGTTTAAAATGCAGGTTACCAGGCCCATTTCACAGATAATTTCAGTGAGTGTGGTACAGGGTCAGGAACCTGCATTTTGAACAAGTACCCCACATGGTTCTGATTCTCAGGCTAAAGCACTTTGAGAAACACTGCCTTGCTGGGTGAAGCCTATGAAGCTGTTTGATGCCTTATTTAAAATTGATACCAGCACTGCCTAGATCTCATGGTCTTCCTAAAACATGACGGCATTTGTTAAAGTTTCATACTCTAGTTTTCCTTTCAACATTGTCTGTGAGGAAGCTGACAGTGAAGTTTTCGGCTCCTTTTGCAACAGGCCCCTTAGCCTAGAATTTCTGTACACAGATCTTCCCCTCACTCCGTTCTTGCTCTTTGAACCTGGTGTTTGGTAGTTTTGTTGGTGTCTCTTAGCCTTTCTGGAAGGAACTGGACAAAAATAGGTTTCAGCTGATGGGTCAATTTTTGACTGAGTAACACTATCTGAAGTCATGTTCATTGAGGAAAAAATGTCCTGATTAGTCTACAAGGGGTGTCAGGGCACATGATAGGGACAAGTGGTCTGCCCTTCCAACCTGGTGGGAACTACAGACTTGGGACCAGCTGTGGAAAGATTTATTTCCTCGCCAGAAAAGGTGGGTGGTCACATACTCAGTGGGCTTCCTGTGCTCTTGGGGCACCTTTCTGATGAGGCTGGTGGCTATAAGGGAGTGAGGAGCATTAAAATGTCCCAGGAAGCATTTTTTTCTAACCTCATAACTTTTTGTATGGCTTACCCTGTCCTCCTGGCATGTTGCTCCTGCCATGATCCTTCCAGAACCTTATCTAGTCAGAACTGTGTGTAGGAGGACTTGGAGATGAGTTCACACTATCAGGGCAGAAACACAGAGGGGTGACTTGCCACAGTCCAGCGCTAGTTGGACATGGACCAGGAGGCCTATTGGCCTAACCTGGCTTTCCACATACAAATGAGTGACCTTGCACATGTCACTCCACCTCGCTATTCTGCCTCAGTTTCCCATCTGTCAAGGGACACAATAGTATCTGCCTGGAAATTTCTGTGGATTGTGGTGAGGATTGAAAGCAAGGATGATTTTTCCCCAGCTTTACTGAGGTATAATTGGCAAAAATTGTGTATTTAAGGTGTACAATGTGATGGTTTAATATATGTATACACTGTGAAATGATCACAACTAAGTGAATTAGCATATCCATCACCTCACAGGTAACTTTTTGAGGATGGTAAGAAAACTTAAGATCTACTCTCTTAGCATATTTAAAGTATACAACACAGTATTACCAACTAAAGTCTTAGGGTGAATTTCAGACTGTTAAATGCTACACAAGTGACATCCTGGTCACAGCTCTTATTCACAGTCATAGAGCAAGTGCTGATGGGAATGGGTTGGGGGCTCAGTGTCTTCTGACCCACCATCCAGCACTCGTTTTCTTGTACTATGAGTAGAAATAATAAATAAAATGTCCCAAGCACAAATATAACACCATGCTCACCAAGCCAAAATCTACTGTAAATTTCAAGTATTTGGATGAGGGGTGGGGAGGAACAGAATGTCTTTGGTTGCTGGTGACATTTTGCTATATATAATTACCACAAGACTCCCAGTCTTGCCCCACAATTTGTGTGGAGCTAAAATGCTGAAAAGGTCAGACAGCAAAACAATGTTATGCACATTCTCTCTCTCTTTGTCTCTCTCTCTCTCTCTCTCTCTCTCTCTCTCTCTCTCTCTCTCTCTCTCCCCCCCCCCCACACACACACACACACACACACAAGCTTCTAACCAATATCATCATTCATTTGTTGAGGCCAAATAGGGCAAGATTTATAAATAAATACCTTTGTTCAGTGCATGATTTCTATTTCATATTTAATTCACTTTTATGTAAGAAATCCCCATCCTGCCCATGGAGCAATCTGATGGAATGTAGAGTAGAAGCTCATTTGTTTCAGGTCACTTTAATCCTAACTTGGAATTGCATAAAAGGCCATGTGGATCACCCACCCAACAACCTGGATGCAGAGTTCCTAGAACTCACTGGATTTAAGGACCCTCTCCATCGTGTTCACCCACCACCATGGCTGTTCTCTGGACCTTTAGTTACCAGGTATTACTCCTATTCTAGGATTTCACACTGTCTACTCTCAGTCTCTGATTATAGCTTTACTTCCACATCCCCTTGCTTTGACTACACCTGTTCTTTGTCTACATCAAGACTTCTTGGCTCTTCACCGTGTTATCCCAGGACCTCAGTCTCTCCATTATGGTTTTTCATGAAACTGGGCCACTATCCAGTTTGAACCAAGAATGCTTACATCAGTCACTGTCATTGCATCATCTATCCATCCACCATCCATCCATCCATCCACTTATCCATTCACTCATCCATCCATCCATCCATCCATCCATCCATCCATCCATCCATCCCTCTGTCCACCCATCCATTTATCCATCCATCCATCCATCCTTCCATCCATCATCTATCAAAAAACATCTATTGAGCACCTATGATGAAAGATACTGTAGTTTAATAATGTTTTAGAAAAAGGCGGATACATGGAGATAGTGAAAATTTAGTGTTTTGAATTTGCCTGCCAACTTGTTAAGTCAATTAAATGCCAACTGAGAACAAAAACAATTTTAAAGTGGAAATTTAAATTGCTTAGTGGGAAAAAAATCCACTTTTCTCAATTCATTTATGTACATTCAAATACAGGTAATGGGCTTTCACCATAATACGAATTTAAATGTTAATTTTTTTCTTTCTTTTTTTTTTTGAGTTGGAGTCTCACTCTGTCACCCAAACAGGAGTGCAGTGGCCGCTCCCGGCCACCACAGCCTCAACCTGTTGGGCTCTGGCGATCCTTCCGCCTCAGCCTTCCGAGTAACCAGAATTACAGGCATGTGCTACCATGCCCGGCTGATTTTTTTATTTATTGTAGAGATGAGGTCTCACCAAGTTGTCCAGTGGGTCTCGAACCTGCAGGTTCAGGCAATCCACTCACCTCAGCCTCCCAAAGCGCAGGATTACAGGCTGAGGCACTGAGCCCGGCTTAAATGTTAATTTTCAATTGCCTTACATATTCAATAAGATATTAACAACACTGGTAACAAAGTTAACCTTTATTGAGTGTTTGTTATCTGCTGGGCATTGAACAGAGCTCTTTACAGACATTAATCTCAATTAATCTTCACAAGACCTTCCGATATAGGTGGTGTTTCCAGAGAAAGAATCCTGAGCTACAGATATCAAGTTATTTGCCCTTTTGCCCAGGGGCAAATAACTCTATTGTACTTAATATGTGGTAGAGCTGGAATTTGATTCTGGCTCTGTCTGACTCTAGAATCTGCATTTGTTTAATTGTCATAGCAATACATATTTGTAGAAGATAAAGCAGGTAATAGAGCTGGATTTCTTTCTCCATTGGGAAAGACAGTGAGTATTATGCAGTGAAAAAAACAAGGAATAAGGAAACAGAAAAACTGTGTTCCTTTTCTGTCTCTGACAAACACTGGCGTCTTGGATGAGTCATTTTTCTCTCTCTGGGTCTCTGTTTCTTGGTCTTAGAGTGCTGGAGGAGTAGCTCTGTCTCCTTAAGGTATAGAGTTGGGGTTGATATACCTGGAACTTCACTCAGATATTTCTATAAGTCCAAAGCAGGTAGGTTAGACCCTTCTGCAGTAGAGCAATATGTGATAGGAAAGTCTGGAGAGTCAATGTCTTAGAGAGCTTTTTGTGCTTACCCAAATCAGACCCGCTGTGGCCCCCTCCAGGACACATGATTGAAGCAGCAGCGGGACCTCTCCCAAGGGCCCCCACTCAGGGCTCCCTACTCAGGGCTCTGGGAATTTTCATGATTCTAGTGTTGGCAGCGGCCTGCTGCCTGTCCTTGTTTCCTGCCATAAGCTGCACCTTCCCAGGGAGGCTCCTGCTTACCTGTCCCCTTCTGCACTTTTGAACTCTTCACCCTGAAACCCTGGCAGCAGCTGAGAGATATCTGATGCTTCTCCAGTGGAGAATTCCTGCAGTGGAGAAGCCAAAGGAAGAATTTAAGGCCAGGGCTTACTTAAAAACACATAGCAGGCTGCTAGATACTTGATTCCCCCTCCTCCCCCAGTGCTCAGGCAAGGGAAAGCCTGCAAATGGTGACCTGTGCTTAAGAGTCCCAGTGAGCTGTGTATGACAGTGTGACAAGACCTAGGCCATGACCAAAGACCTAGCACCTCCATTGCGGATACAGCCTCCCAAGGGTAGGAGGGACTGAACTGATTGCTTTGACCCTCTTCTTAGCAAGAGGACCAAAGACAGAGTGAGGGATGTTGATGGAGCAGAACAATCCAGAAGCTGCAGACCTGGCCTCTCTCTTCCATAGGTCAGAACCTGCCATCATTTCAAACACCTGGAGCTGACCTCTTCCAGGACTCTGTTCCCCCAACAAAAAACATACATGCAAGACTCCCTCAGCAGAGTGTTCAGTTAGCATACCAATTGTCACCCAATGGAATACATTTTTTTATTCTTCGAAGAATCAGAGCTGACAAAATCATGAAAATTCTAGGTCTTTTTTCTATTTTATGTAGTCTGTTAAACTCTAGTCC
>NW_006952640.1:16345-19561 GCF_000164805.1 Carlito syrichta | reverse complement strand
TTCCCAGGGAGGCTCCTGCTTACCTGTCCCCTTCTGCACTTTTGAACTCTTCACCCTGAAACCCTGGCAGCAGCTGAGAGATATCTGATGCTTCTCCAGTGGAGAATTCCTGCAGTGGAGAAGCCAAAGGAAGAATTTAAGGCCAGGGCTTACTTAAAAACACATAGCAGGCTGCTAGATACTTGATTCCCCCTCCTCCCCCAGTGCTCAGGCAAGGGAAAGCCTGCAAATGGTGACCTGTGCTTAAGAGTCCCAGTGAGCTGTGTATGACAGTGTGACAAGACCTAGGCCATGACCAAAGACCTAGCACCTCCATTGCGGATACAGCCTCCCAAGGGTAGGAGGGACTGAACTGATTGCTTTGACCCTCTTCTTAGCAAGAGGACCAAAGACAGCGTGAGGGATGTTGATGGAGCAGAACAATCCAGAAGCTACAGACCTGGCCTCTCTCTTCCATAGGTCAGAACCTGCCATTATTTCAAACACCTGGAGCTGACCTCTTCCAGGCCTGAACAAACATGAGGGATCTGGGAGGAGCAGGTGACCTTGTGCTGCCTGTCTCTGGATAGAATGACTAAAAGCCATCTCTCATGTTTCTATGGGAAGACTCTGTTCCCCCAACAAAAAACATACATGCAAGACTCCCTCAGCAGAGTGTTCAGTGAGCATACCAATTGTCACCCAATGGAATACATTTTTTTATTCTTCGAAGAATCAGAGCTGACAAAATCATGAAAATTCTAGGTCTTTTTTCTATTTTATGTAGTCTGTTAAACTCTAGTCCCTTGAGGTGGTCTCAGAAAGAGGTTCTATGATTAAATGGGTCTGAAAAATTCTGTATATTACATATAACATATACAGTGTATACTGAAAGCTATGAAAAGGCCTGCACTAATCCAACATGTCCTGCATTAAACCAAAAACCTGTTTAACCCAACATTTTCTAAGCTTATTTGACCAGAGGTCTTACTCTGTGGCAGCCCACCCTCCCCACCTGCAGCGAACACTTTGAGAGACATGACTCTGCAGAAGTGACTTGGTACCTGTGGGGTTGGGTAGAGGCGGGGCAAGGCGTCTCTCCCGGGAATTACTGCGATGGCTGCTTCTGGCCAGGATCCCACAGTGACTGATCTCACCTTCTTCTTCGTGTGTGTGTCCCCTCCCCCAATTCATCCTCCACATCTTTCTTCCGCAAGTTTGTGCCGCAAGTTTGATGAAAATCATAAGAGAGCTTCCATTGCCCTTGGAGTTTTGTCCAAATTCCTTAGGTGATGTTTTTTTGGGGCCTAACTCTATCACTGAACTCCCGCCCATGACTTTTGACACTCTAGGCACATCTTCTTGGTTCCCAATTACCGTGGACCCTTGCACTAGCTCATGTCTTTGCTCAAGCTGCTGATTTTTTCTGTGTAGGCCAACTCCTACTTAAACTAAAAGTCCTAGGTTGAATGTTACTTCTTCTGGGAAGCCTTCCCCAACACATCTCTTTCTCTACCCTTAGGATAGTGCTAATTTTTCTTTTTCTGACCTCCCATGATATTCTGCATGTTATCTATAATAACATGTATCACATCTTATCACAATAATTTGACATTTCTGTTTCAATTCAGTTAAAAATGCATTGGGCAGGGCATCCTCTTTGTGCCAAGAGCTGTACTAGGTATGATATAAAATTCGATTCAATAAACATTTCACACCAGGCATGGTGACTGCACATGTCTGCAGTCACAGCTACTCTGGAGGATAAGATAGGAGGATCATTTGAGCCTGGGAATTTGAGGCCAGCCTGGGCAACATAATGAGATCCTATCTCCTAATAAAACAAAACAAGGCTGAGCATGGTGGCTCAAGTCTCTAATCCCAGCACTTTGGGAGGCAGAAGTGAGAGGATTGCCTGAAGCTCACAGGTTTAAGACCAGCCTGGGCAACTTGGCAAGACCTCATCTCTACAATATATCAAAAAATTAGCTGGGTGCGGTAGCGTGCACCTGTAATTCCAGGTACTTGGAAGGCTTGAGCAGAAGGATCTACTGAGTTCAGCAGGAAAAGGCTGGGGTGACTGTGAGCATGCTATTGCACTCCAGCATGAGCGATGGAATGAGAATCCAACTCAAAAAATAAAAATTAAAAAAAAAAACATTTCTAGGTGTTCACTATGAACAAGAGACTGTACTATAAAATACAAAGATCTCACAATCAATTTTTGACTGAGTAACACTATCTGAAGTCATGTTCATTGAGGAAAAAATGTCCTGATTAGTCTACAAGGGGTGCAAGAGGCTGTGGCAAGGGTGATTGTAAAGGCATGTGCCAAGTACCCGGGAGGCCACAGAGAGGGTAGGAAGCTCTGCTGTGGGAGAGCAGGAGACTCAGAATTGGGACTCAAAGGAAGAACTGAGTTTCCCAGACAGACTGTGGGTGGGTGGGAATGGAGAGAGGGAGAAGAACATCTTCAGCAGAGGGAACAGCATGTGCATGTGGCCTGAGGGAGCATGGTACCTTCCTGTGGCTGCAGGAACATACACAGAGCTGTATGTTGGTAGAAAGATGAAGGAGAGGATGAGGTAGGGAGGGATGAAGCTGCGTAGAACTCAGAACCACCCTTTACATGCCCAAGTACAGAGCCTAAGCATTCGGAGGACAAAGGAGACACACAGGTGGGGGTCCTGTAGGCAGGAAGGTGAAGTGTGTTTAGGAAGCTCATTCTGGCAGCAGAGTGGATGATGGACTGGACAGCTCGGAGGAAAAACTGGAGATAAGAAGGCATGGGACCACAGCAAAAAACTGAAGTCCTGGTCCAAGGAGATGGGACATTGGAGACAGGAAAGAAGGGTTGGGTGAAAGACACGAAGGAGATAAAAGAGTAGCCTGGAAGAAAAGCAGAGTGTGGTGAGTGGAGAGAGCTGGATATCAGATGTGGCTCTGTTGCTGACTGCATGTAGAAACTTAGGCAAGTTACATAGCAAGAATCTCAGTCTTTGCTGATAATAGAGTGGATAATTATGCCTCTCTTGCAGTCCTGCTGTGGGAATTAAATGAGATCATGGATATCAAAACCCTGGGGCATTGTAAGTGCTGAGTCCATGGAGGCAATGGTTTTATTACAGACAGGATTTAATAACAGTCCAGTCATGGAGATGAAGGATAAGGAGGAGCCCAGGACAGGTGGATGTTGGTGTCCTTTACTCATCCAGGTTGAGGACAAGGAAAGATAAG
>NW_006952640.1:15539-16325 GCF_000164805.1 Carlito syrichta | reverse complement strand
AACTGTTCTGTTCATGCAGAAACTGGGTACCATGGATCAGAGAAAGAGGACATTGAGTCTGAAAAAGAGAAGGGCAAGTGGAGAGAAGCATAAAGATTCTTCTCAAACATAGGAATGACCTTTTGTGGACAAGGAATTAGGCAGACTTATTCTGTGTGGCTTTGAGGAAAAAGCAGAGCCAGTGGGTCAAAGTCAGAAGGAAAAGGGTACAGATTTCAGCACCATATAAGGCTGAGATTTCCAATATTGGGTGGAAAGAGGCTGCCAGTCACTGGAAGTAAGTCTGTGGTCACCAGAGTTTCACTTGCACAAAAATTGTGAAACGTATTCCACCTGGTGTGTGAGGATGGACCTCTAAGGCCCTTCCCTTCCATGCCCAGCCTTGGAGATTCCCTGGTGTTCTCAGGTCTGGCAGCCAGACCGGCAGGCTCCTGTGACAGGCAGTCTGGCCGAAGGGGGAAAACTCCCATCAACTAGCAAGACAGTTGCAGGAAGCAGTAACTTCTAAGCAAAAGTTCCAGGGTAATGAGGCCAATCCTTAGCTACTACCCTGATGGCAAGTCCAGGCCAGACAGAAAACACTCAGAAATAGTTGTGCTTTCCTTCCCAATTTTCCTGCCTGTTGGAGTTGCTGAGCAAGCCCACAAATGGCACCTGAAATCCAAGTGCTAGTAAGAGGCTGGTAGCTGACCTGATGACCTCTTGACCTCTCTAAGGTCAGAGGCCAGAACTGAGTTCTTTCTCTAGAGCACAGCAACTCATTTCTCAACCTCCTGTTCATAAAAC
>NW_006952640.1:13575-15519 GCF_000164805.1 Carlito syrichta | reverse complement strand
TACATAGCAAGAATCTCAGTCTTTGCTGATAATAGAGTGGATAATTATGCCTCTCTTGCAATCCTGCTGTGGGAATTAAATGAGATCATGAATATCAAAACCCTGGGGCATTGTAAGTGCTGAGTCCATGGAGGCAATGGCTATTACAGACAGGATTTAATAACAGTCCAGTCATGGAGATGAAGGATAAGGAGGAGCCCAGGACAGGTGGATGTTGGTGTCCTTTACTCATCCAGGTTGAGGACAAGGAAAGATAAGCAAGCTTACTAGTGGGTAAAGCAGGCTTGGCGCATGTTGATTCTCAGATGCTGTGGGATGTGCAGATGAACATAGTCATGAGGCAATAGGCAGTATGTGAGGTTCGGGGGGAAGGAACATGCCATGCAGGGCACTGAGAGTAGTTGAAGCCAAGGGATTGGATGAGGGCCCTCAGGCAGCATGAGTGTAGTGAGCAGGGCAAGAACCCCGGGGCACTCCTATATCCACAGAGCAGAGAGAGGTGGTGGAGGAGAGTCCAGCCAATGGAGAGCAGAATGGACCTGCAGAGCAGCTGCCACAGGGGCCATGCAATGGGTCATGGTCTGGAGTGTCACATGATGTGAGATGCCAAGTGAAACAGGGATCACAAAGTGTCTATAGGAGTTGTCATTTAGAAGTTCAGTGGAGACATTTGCAGACCATTTTGGGTAGAGTGGCAGGGAGGGAACCTTATGGTATGGGGTTAAAATGTCAATGTAAGAGGAGGAAACTTAGGTGTTTACGAATTTCAAGAAAATTGGCTATGATGTAGGGAGAGCAAAAGTCATTGGGGTGTGTGGGACCTAAGGGTGGATTTGTTTTTAAAATGGGAGGTGTACATCTGAGATAAAGGAGCCAGGATGTGGGAATGATGAGAGATGAGAGGATGGGGGAGAGCCTGAGGTGTTTGGAGGAGTTAGGGGCTAGAGCCCTGTTAGAATGGGAAGAAGACACAATTGTATATCATGAGACAGATAAGAGGCTATCACACTACAACTCTGCCCAAGAGGTGTATTGAGTGAATGATTCGTTCTGCTGGGGCAGGAGTAGGAAGTGGAGAGCAGGGGTTGGGGAGGGATTCACAAGGATGACAGGGAAACTGTTCTGTTCATGCAGAAACTGGGTACCATGGATCAGAGAAAGAGGACATTGAGTCTGAAAAAGAGAAGGGCAAGTGGAGAGAAGCATAAAGATTCTTCCCAAACATAGGAATGACCTTTTGTGGACAAGGAATTAGGCAGACTTATTCTGTGTGGCTTTGAGGAAAAAGCAGAGCCAGTGGGTCAAAGTCAGAAGGAGAAGGGTG
Source organism: Carlito syrichta (assembly GCF_000164805.1). Classification (NCBI taxonomy): domain Eukaryota; kingdom Metazoa; phylum Chordata; class Mammalia; order Primates; family Tarsiidae; genus Carlito; species Carlito syrichta. Next base: position 14,195 of record NW_006952640.1, on the reverse strand, counting down.
CAGATTTCAGCACCATATAAGGCTGAGATTTCCAATATTGGGTGGAAAGAGGCTGCCAGTCACTGGAAGTAAGTCTGTGGTCACCAGAGTTTCACTTGCATGGAAGTTGTGTAATGTATTCCACCTGGTGTGCGAGGATGGACCTCTGAGGCCCTTCCCTTCCATGCCCAGCCTTGGAGATTCCCTGGTGTTCTCAGGTCTGGCAGCCAGACGGGCAGGCTCCTGTGACAGGCAGTCTGTCCTAAGGGGGAAAACTCCCATCAACTAGCAAGACAGTTGCAGGAAGCAGTCACTTCTAAGCAAAAGTTCCGGGGTAATGAGGCCAATCCTTAGCTACTACCCTCATGGCAAGTCCAGGCCAGACAGAAAACACTCAGAAACAGTTGTGCTTTCCTTCCCAATTTTCCTGCCTGTTGGAGTTGCTGAGCAAGCCCACAAATGGCACCTGAAATCCAAGTGCTAGTAAGAGGCTGGTAGCTGACCTGATGACCTCTTGACCTCTCTAAGGTCAGAGGCCAGAACTGAGTTCTTTCTCTAGAGCACAGCAACTCATTTCTCAACCTCCTGTTCATAAAACTCATGCACATTTCTCAGTCATCAATTCAATAACTGGTTTGGGG
>NW_006952640.1:11975-13555 GCF_000164805.1 Carlito syrichta | reverse complement strand
CAGGTGATGAAATCAAGCTGCTAAGAGAAAATGACAAGGAAATGAGCAGCCAGTTCGTGTCACTGAATCTATCCCCCAGTTAGTGAATTATTTCCAGCACATCTTGGCCTCGGTCCTGAGGCTGGATCTTCACTCAGAACTGCCAACCCTTCAGTTATTCAGTTTGTTTAGCCATGATGGAGCTGAACAGGTCCTAGGGAGATGGGTGCTGGTTTTCATTTTGATATAGCCTCCCAGCCTGTGACCCAGAGTCCTTGCAGGCATGGGAGTCTGTCACCATGCAAAATCCGACAGCTGTTCTGCTGGGGACATGTAGTACTGTCAACAATTAGCCATGTCAGCCTGAGACTGGACTGTCCTGCTACTTCAGGGGCCAGACAAGCCAGAATTAATTCCATAGTTTCTTCCTCTTCGTTTCCTTAGATGTGGCCAGATTCACAGTCTTCAGTCCCTTTCAACCAGTAGCTAGCCTGGTGAAGGCTTTTGACCCACACACCCACTAACCAACAAACTCCCACTCACCAACCAACTTCCATTGCTCCTCATGAGGAAAGTCATGCTTCCTAGGAACTACTGATCTGATAGAGGCATTATAGAGTCATAAGACCTGAGATAGGAATGACCTGTAAAGACCATTCACTACAGACCATGCCAGTACTTGGACCCTTCTACAAGAGTTCATGCACACCTTTGCCCAGTCTCTCCTCTGACTGTGAAAGGTTAAAAACTTTTTTAAAACCTTTAAAGAAAAACACTAGACTATTATAGAAGAGATGTCGCAATGCATTGCATAATTTATTAACAAATGAATTATACAGCCAATAAGATTATAAACAGAGCGTTTTAGACCAGGATGGTCAGGGTCGATTTCTCTAAGAAAGGTAGAATTTGAATTGGGGCACTGTCTCTAATCTCCTCCTATAACCTGTCAATGTTAATACTATACTTTTATTGTCCAAGAACCTACCATGGCTCCCTATTGCTTACTGCATCAAGTCCCAAAAAAGCTATGGTATGGATTTGTAGTTTTCAAACATTTTTGGCAGAAGAATTATTTAATTAATGAAATATTAAGCAGAAAAACTTGTTCTAGAAAGTAATGAAAAATGATAAATTGTTTCTTCCAGTGGTTTAAATCTTTTATGGTGGGGAGAAAACATTTCATTTCTAGCACTCTTGCTATATGTCTGCAGAGCTCTGGGCCTAAGGGAAAATTGATATAAGAACCACTGGATTAACTGCATAAACTGTCATAACATCATTAGAACTTCCTTGGGAGTAAATGCACATGTCAGATGTTACTTCTGTTCTTTAGTATTGTAACTTGACAATTTAAAATATATCCTTGATGTCAGCACAAAAATGCAAATGGGGATTCCAAAATGGTTATACAAATGACCTAGGATATGCTTACATGCTCTTTTTGGATTATCAAATAAAAGAAGATATAAAATTTTAAAAACCCACTGGATTAGATCACTAAAGAAACTCTTTCCACTTTTGAGCTCTAATAATTATGACCTTTTGCCTGGATATTGAGGCTTATCATTGTGTGATGGTTAGTTTTAGATGACAACTTG
>NW_006952640.1:0-11955 GCF_000164805.1 Carlito syrichta | reverse complement strand
CTCCTGTTCATAAAACCCATGCACATTCTCAGTCATCAATTCAGTAACTGGTTTGGGGGCTTCAGCATTTATTGCTAGTTCATATCTGCCCAAAGATTGTGTATATCAGGTTGTCATGAGGCCACAGATGTCCTCCATGAAGCTTCTCTGATTGGACAGGACGTTCTGGTCTGTCTGTTCAGGTGTACTGCTGTAGTATTTGGACCATACAGTTAGTCATGCAATCATATCTCAGACTGCCTCAAAGTCTACCCTGACTGTCTGTCATAAAACTGGCTCAATTCTACTTTGAATTATGACAGCTAGTGTCAGGGTGGAAGATGGTAGAACACTTAGTCTGTGTCTATGGATCTTGGTTGAGGAGGTGAAGAAAGGGAGGGTAGGGAGAGTTGAAGTCAGGTGGAGTCTAGGGGCCACCCTTTCACACATGTGTAAAGAGCCTCAACATGAACTTTCAGGACCTGAGCTGAGCTAAAGTTAGAGAGGGAAAGAGGTGAAAAGGACCAGCCAAGGCTAGGCCATGGATTGGATCGGAGCAGGCATTAGACAGACAGTTCGTCTCTCAATCACCACTTCATGGCATGACAACTAAAGCATGAGCTTTAACTGACTACCCTTCCTGCCCCCTGCTCTGGACACATCAGTCTCAGAAACTCCTGTTAGAGGACCAGACATGCCTCTGTATGCCCTGAGTCCTTTGCTTTCCTGACTTGGTAAATATTTATTGAGCAAATGAAAGCATAAATGAACGATGAATGAAGCGAACAGTCCCTCTCACAGGACTGCCCAGTTTTACGCATCCCATATGACACCACTGGCTCCCTGTGGAGTCGAGCTCCTCCGTCCTCTCCTAGAAGCCGCAATGGCAAGGCATCTCTGTATCACCACAGTGAGGACACTTCCTTTAAGCCAAGGACTCAGGTTAGCACAAAGGAGCACCACAGCAGGAAGCATCCTCTCAGCCAAGCTGGGAAAGCAGACTGGAAGAAAGTCTACAGGCAGAGACCTCAGGTTTTGCAGTCACATGGATTCAGGTGTCCAACTGGATAAGTTATTTAACTTTTCTCCACCTCAGTTTCTTGATATCTAAGGGTTGCTGTGATGATGAATTGTAAAGCACCTAGCATAGTGCAGGTGCTTTATTAAAGAGAGTTGCTAGAGTTTTCCTGGGAAAAAGTCCAGGAATGTTTAAGTCCAAGTAACTGTCCCAGATCTTTTGACCACCTTAGTCTCTCTATCACCCTTGATGTGCAAGCAGGGACTTCAGCTAGGCACATGTTACATCTACACAGATCTAGCAATAATTATTTATAAAAAATTATAATTTATAAAAATAATTTATAAAAAATTATAATTTATAAAAATTATAATTTTTTTTCCTTTGTAGATTGAAAGGTCCTTGATGGCAAAGTCTAAGTCTGACTTCTTGTTATGTTCAATATGTATCAGTCCAATGAATAAAAAAATGGATGGATGAATACATAAATAAATGGGAAAGTAAATGAATTGTTATCTTGAACTATTTTCTGATTACTTTATGTGTCTGTATTATAATCCCAGGGACAACTGATTTCTTTAGGACAGGTCTTTCTTTTGTATTGGCCACACTGTGGGGCACAGAGAGGGCACATGATAAATGCAGATACATGGATAAAAATTGGTAGCAAATTTCATGCATTATGTGAATGAGAGCAAGCAACTGGGTATGTTTCCCTTAACTTTCTGCTGCTTTTCTCAATATCTGGCCTTGGGGAAATAATTTTTTCTTTGGGTCTCAGTTTCCTCCTCTGTAAAGTGAGGGAATTGTATTAAATGAGTGGGTTATTTCTTGCTTATGTATTCCAAGACTCCAAGATTAAAGTCCTAGGGTGAGTCAGGTGAGAAAATGAGAATTGTAAGACATAGACTGAACCAAAGAAGGCATCCTAACATCCAGTGTACGAATATATATATATTTATTTTTTTGCTGGAGAGTTTTTAAAAATGGAAGCTGCTGGCTGGTCTCTGCTGGCAGAGATATTAATTAGCCTTGCCCTTGAACACACTAGAGAGAGGATGTGGTAAACTATATCCTCTCTCTAGTTTTCATAAGACTTTCCTCCCATTCCTCCTTGTCCACCGTATTGAGAAGGTGTCTGAAGATGTTGAACTGCTCTTTCTTTCATGTAAGAGAAAAGAAACAGAAAATACCCAATTTAGGGGGTGGATCTTGTAGTTAGACCACTTCAAGTTTGGACCTTTACTAAAGGTGTAACCTTGGGCAATTTTTCTAACCTCTCTGTGCCTCCATTTTCTCATCTGTAAAATGTGCATTTATTCAATAAATATTTACTGAGAACTCATATTGCATTAGGCATTGTTCTGGGTGGTTGAGATACAGCAGAGAACAGAGGAGACAAAGACCCTTTCCCAGGACTATGGTTTTAGTGGAATAGGAAAAAATTGTTTCTACTTAATAAGATTGTTGTTAGTATTGAATGAATTGATGTATGTGAATTGCTTTATTTCCAATGGAAGCCTGGGTTAGCTCAGTACTCAATTCACCAGAGGCTGAAGCATGCGATATTTCTGTGCTTGTTATTATTTACAGTTGTTAAAAATTAAATGCAAGGAAGTGTCTCTGGCCAAGAATTAGTGTTTAACTCGTTACCCTCCCAAAAAGTGTCATTTATTGTACTTACAAAAGAAATGCCTGCACATAAACAATCAAACATTATAGAAATGATTGATTTGAAAAGTAAAGATACTTGGCAATCTCATCCCTTAACTGTAATTATTGTCAAATAGCTTGCTATATATACATTCAGAGATTTTTTTTTCCTCATGCGACTTATCTTGATAGAATTATTGTAACTGAAAATTTTTCCCAGTCAGATGACTTTATTTTTAAAAATCTGGTTAAGCCCAATACAATTAATAAAGTAGAAGAGACTCTATGAATATGAATGAACACAACATGGAAAGAAACAATACTAGCATGAGAATAAATATCACATGCCATGGGATTGCTTGGAAGTACTATATCTTTGTTGTCATGGAATGATAAAACTTGGGTTTGGGGATTCCAGTCTTATTCATCCTTTCTTTCCCTCCAGAAATGCTCTGTTTCATCAGTAGCAACTCAGTATAATCTTTCCTGATAAAACTCCTTAATGTTATAGCTCTTTTCTGAACAATCGAGATAGGAATAAAGGGTCCTTCCAAAATGCTCATAGGCAGTCATTGTTGAGAATTTGGGTTTTCTGACGGTGTCTTGTACTCTCCTGAAATCTTATGATTCTGTTTTTCTTTTTCAGGAGTTTTGTTTGATTCTTTTCCAAAATTGCCTGCTATGTTTTTCACAGTCTTGGGTACTTTCCTTATAACTTCATTAGTAAAAAAAAATCTTTAATAAATTTAAGTATAACTTTTTTCTAGTCCCTCTCAGAATATCCCTTTTCCTTGGGGTTCTAATTTTCCAATTTTCTATTGTTTGTGTACCGATTCTCCCACATTGTGGATTTTTTTTTTCTGTGTGGATTGTGTGAATTCATTTTCATTGGTGAATTGAATTCACACAGCACAGACTGTGGAGTATTCCTACAGACAAGTTTTATTTTCCTTTTGCCAGGTTCCCCAGAAATATCACTTGTAGGGGACAATATTTTTTTTTTAGAAAGCAGGATTTATTGAGAGGACAGAAAAGCTCTGCAGTGGGAGGGGACTCGAGGGAGTTGCCGAGACAACATTTTATACTCAGCTACCTAACTTGGAAATTTTTTCCCTCTGTGTATATTTGAATGTGGACTCCAATCCCCCTATGGTGAAGATTTGATGTTTTTGTTTCTTCCAAGAGATGTGTTTCTCCCCCCACAGGCTCCTTGTCATCTCTCTGGGTTGGTAAGTGCAATGGGCCTATTTCTTCTTCATGGAGAATACAGTAATTTGTGCTTTCCTGCTTTGGGCAGCACACTCGGTTCTATGTCCTGTTTTCTTTTTTTCTTTGAGTTGGGGACTCACTCTGTCTCCCAGGCTGGAGTGCAGTGGCATGATCATGCCTCAGTATCCCAAGTAGCTGGGACTACAGGTGCATGCCACCATGTCTGGAGACTTTTTGATTTTTTGTAGGAACGTAGTCTTACTATATTGTCCAGGTTGCTCTTGAATTCCTGGGCTCAAGCGAGCCTCCTGCCTTGGACTCCCAAAGTGCTGGGATTATAGGTGTGAGCCACCACACCCAGCCCGACATCCTGTCTTGTACAGACCTCAACACTCGAACCTGCCTGGGTGCAGACCCATCTCCAGGCCTGAATGATGAGATGGAAACAGTCATGGAAGGACATTTAAGGCTGGGAAACAGCAAGTGTGAAGGATCTGTGGCTCAAATGAAAATGATATGTTTAAGAAGTAGCAGGAAGGCCAATGGGAATGCAGCTGAGGGAGCAGGAAAGGGTGGAGGAGGGAGGAGGCAACAGAGAGCAAGTGCAAAGTTGCTCCAAATGGAGTCTCTGAATAGGTCAGTATCAGTGGGTGATCTCAGGACAATTTAGTAACTTTCTGTTTACTAAATTACTAAAGAAGCTTCTCTTATGCTGAGAACCATGTCTTATAAAAAGATGTTTGGTTATACAATGGGACAGTTCTCGCAGAGAGGTGAGTCTGGAAGGCCCAATTCACACTCAGTTTCCAACAACTACAGAGAATGTGAGGAGATCTCATCCTCACAAACACATGGACTCCTCCTACCCCATGTGCTTTGGAATATACACAATGCCTGTTTCCTGGACTGTGTTGTGGGGTAGGGGAAGAGACCCAGCATCTACTTATTGCATATACCAGGGATCTAAAAGGGAAATGGATCATATCAGGGAAGTTTTGTTTTGCTTTTTTCTAACATCTAGTACTGGGGTTCAGAGGACAAGTGATACTGTAATGAAGGGGATAGGTGAGAGGAAGGCAGTGATGAATATATCAGTGAATATATTAGCTCAAGCAGAACTGCACGAATGTGTGCACCACTAAAGTACTGCCTAGATGGGAACAGCTTTGGAAATGACCGAAATTAATTAATAAAAAATAATATAAAATATTATTTAAGTGTTTACTATCATTCAGGTAAATGTTAAGCACTTTACATGATGGTCTCATCTATTCATCATAAGAGTTCTACAAGATAAGTCTTAAAATGCATTTTATAGATGAGTAAACTGATTCATAGATGAATTAAGAAACTGTTAATAAGTAGCTTTTTAATAAGAGGTCCATACTCACACAGTCTAGCTCTAGAATTTGTGCTTTCAACAGCTGTGGTTGTGGGTGGGGTCAAAATGGGATTCCCTTGCTTAGGTGAAGTATATATACTTTATAACTGTCAGTTTCTTCATCTATTAAAATTAAGCTAATCACAGTACCCACTTCACAGGTTTGTTGTGAGAATTAGATGAGTTAGTACTATGGGAAATGCTTGCATCACTGTTTGTGTGTAGTCAGCAATTAAATGAATAAGGATTGTTACTGTTGTTATCACTGCTGTTCGTCCACTGAGTGGAGTCAGAACCTCCTTGTCCCTCAAATAAAACCTTCCTTTGCCATAGTCTGAAAGTTTCAGGTCTGAGCATGAGTTTGCATCTACTCTTGATACCAGGTGATGAAATCAAGCTGCTAAGAGAAAATGACAAGGAAATAAGCAGCCAGTTCGTGTTGCTGAATGTATCCCCCAGTTAGTGAATTGCTTCCAGCACATCTTGGCCTCGGTCCTGAGGCTGGATCTTCACTCAGAACTGCCAACCCTTCAGTTATTCAGTTTGTTTAGCCATGATGGAGCTGAACAGGTCCTAGGGAGATGAGTGCTGGTTTTCATTTTGATATAGCCTCCCAGCCTGTGACCCAGAGTCCTTGCAGGCATGGGAGTCTGCCACCATGCAAAATCTGACAGCTGTTCTGCTGGGGACATGTAGTACTGTCAACAATTAGCCATGTCAGCCTAAGACTGGAATACTGTCCTGCTACTTCAGGGACCAGACAAGCCAGAATGAATTCCATAGTTTCTTGCTCTTAGTTTTCTCAGATGTGGCCAGATTCACAGTCTTCAGTCCCTTTCAACCAGTAGCTAGCCTGGTGAAGGCTTTTGACCCACACACCCATTAACCAACAAACTCCCACTCACCAACCAACTCCCATGGCCCCCATGAGGAAAGTCATGCTTCCTAGGAACTACTGATCTGATAGAGACATTATAGAGTCATAGGACCTGAGGTAGGAATGACCTGTAAAGGCCATTCACTACAGACCATGCCAGTACTTGGACCCTTCTACAAGAGTTCATGCACACCTTTGCCCAGTCTCTCCTCTGACTGTGAAAGGTTAAAAACTTTTTTAAAACCTTTAAAGAAAATCACTAGACCATTATAGAAGAGATGTCACAATGCAGTGCATAATTTATTAACAAATGAATTATACAGCCAATAAGATTATAAACAGAGAGTTTTAGACCAGGATGGTCAGGGTCGATTTCTCTAAGAACGGTAGAATTTGAATTGGGGCACTGTCTCTAACATCCTCCTATAACCTGTCAATGTTAATACAATACTTTTATTGTCCAAGAACCTACCATGGCTCCCTATTGCTTACTGCATCAAGTCCCAAAAAAGCTATGGTATGGATTTGTAGTTTTCAAACATTTTTGGCAGAAGAATTATTTAATTAATGAAATATTAAGCAGAAAAACTTGTTCTAGAAAGTAATGAAAAATGATAAATTGTTTCTTCCAGTGGTTTAAATCTTTTATGGTGGGGAGAAAACATTTCATTTTTAGCACTCTTGCTATATGTCTGTAGAGCTCTGGGCCTAAGGGAAAATTGATATAAGAACCACTGGATTAACTGCATAAACTGTCATAACATCATTAGAATTTCCTTGGGAGTAAATGCACATGTTGGATGTTACTTCTGTTCTTTAGTATTGTAACTTGACAATTTAAAATATATCCTTGATGTCATCACAAAAATGCAAATGGGGATTCCAAAATGGTTATACAAATGACCTAGGATATGCTTACATGCTCTTTTTGGATTATCAAATAAAAGAAGACATAAAATTTAAAAAACCCACTGGATTAGATCACTAAAGAAACTCTTTCCACTTTTGAGCTCTAATAATTATGATCTTTTTCCTGGATATTGAGGTTTATCATAGTGTGATGGTTAGTTTTACATGACAACTTGCCTGGATTAAGGATTACTCAGATAGCTGGGAAAGTCTTCTATCTAAGTGTGTCTATGAGCCTGTTTCCAGATGAGATTGGAATTTAATTAGTGGATTGATTACAGAATATCTGTCCTCCCCCAATGAGGGCAAGCACCATCCAGCTGGTTGAGGGCCCAGAGAGAACAAATAGGCAAAGGAAAGGTGAATCTGCTCTCTCTTTTGAAGCTAGGATGCCTATCTTCTCCTGCCTATGGACATCAGAACATCTGGTCCTTCTGACTCCTGGATTTATCAATAGCTCTCTAGGTTCTGTGGTCTTCAGATTTGGATGGAGCTGTACCACTGGCTTACCTGATTATTCAGCTTGCTGATCCCATATCACAGGACTTTTTAGCTTCCAAACTCATGTGAGCCAATTTCTATAATAAATTCCTTCTTATATCTCTATCATTATCTATCTATCTATCTATCTATCTATCTACCTATCTATCTTCCATCCATCTATCCATCCATCTTATTTGTTCTGTAACTCTGGAGACAGTTAAATAATACATGTAGCTACTCCATTCTTACTTAACCTTATTTGAATCAATAAGCATTTATGTCTAGGTGGGATATTCTTCTTCAAGTCTTCTGCAAACTCGGTGCCTTTTCTATGTCCTTGCTTTTCTTATCATGTATCTTCCATATAAAATATAATTCTTACTCCTGCTGATTACTCAAATTCAGTCCCAAATTTGTACAATTTCCATTTCTTCCCAATCATTCCCAATTGCTCCTTTCTCTGAATTTCCATTGAACTGAAGAGTCACACCAAACAGCTGAGTACTTAACTCCTAATTATTTTCTATTCAACATTTGTGCTCTCTTGGGAGGACTGTAAAGTTCTTGAGGACAGAGCCATACCTTTTATTTCTTCTAAATTTCATTACTGTGCATAGTAGAGTAATGGATAGTTAGTCATTATTTAGAATCCCTGAAAATGTAGGATGAGATGTAGTACTTGTTTGTGCTGTTCCTAGCTTTCTGGGAGCTTCTATGATGAGTGTTTTCTCCTTGGTGATAAAAATAAAGCTCATTTCCCAGAACTCTGGGTGTGGTGTCCACTGTTCTTATTTCTTTCCTAACAAAATGCGTCACCTTATGGGATGTTTATCCTTTGCAGTTTGAAAAGTCAAATTCCAAAAAAAGGACATATTTGTTGGAAGGGTGATGTCCTTCTGCAGGAAGCTTTGTAGAAGAAATTCCTTAAGCAAGGCAGTCACCACTGTCTTCATCTAACAAATGTATTTGCCATTTCCTTATTCCAGTCCCATTAGCTGTCAGGAAGTCAAGACTGAGGCTGGGGAGACAGGCCTGAGCACATGCCTGCTTGTGGATATAGGTGGGCCTGATTCCAGCCTGCAATGTGCCTTCGCAGCCCAGGAGCCTGAATGTATGTGTGCTTTCCTATCATGTGGAAATGCAATTCTGTCAGTCATAGAAGCAACTCAAGTGCCTCAGGCAAATGGGATTCCAGCAGAACCAGTGGGCATGGTCCCACTTGGGAGGTCTTCAGATGAGAAGGAACCTGTCGGAGTAACACATGTTTTTCACAATTCCACAGAAGATACTGAGTCTTTCTTCATGGCAGGGCAATCCCAGAAAATGTACTCAGTCTTTCTTCATGTAAGTCTCTGCTGGAAGAATTCCATGGGATGTCTCTGTGTATTGGCCCTCACACCCTCACCTCAGGCTCCAGTCTGACTGAAAATTGGACCACTGACAGATGCCTCTTCTGTGGATGTGGTCTAGCAGAATTTCTCAAATTTCAGTCTTTGCATAGCTGTATCAGAATCATTAGGAAAGCTTCAAAAATACAGATGCCCTAGTCTCAACCCAGCCTGCTATGGCTTAGGTGCCTGAAGTCTGTATTCTTTTTCTTTTTCTTTTTTTTGAGTTTGAGTCTCACTCTATCACACAGGCTGGAGGGCAGTGGCAGCCTCAACCAGCTGGGCTCTGGCAATCCTTCTGCCTCAGGCTTCCAGGTAGCTGGAACTACAGGTGTGTGCTACCATGCCCAGCTAAGTTTTGATTTATTATAAAAATGAGGTCTCTGAAATTTATTTTAGAGATGAGGTCTCTACCAAGTTGTCCAGGCTGGTCTCAAACCCGCAGGCTCAGACAATCCACTAGCCTCAGCCTTCCAAAGTGCTGGGATTACAGACTGAGCCACCAAACCTGGCCATGTCTATATTCTTGAAAAGCTATCCTGGTGATTGAGAAGCAAAACCAGTTTGGGGACCATAGATCATAATTAACATGCTTACTTTTATTTGGTCTACTGCTTTGCTCCAGGGTAGATTGGGAATAGGAGTGGATTATACCCAAGGGCACCTATTCCTGCATGTTTTGTAACTTAGAAGAAGCAATTGTACTTTCATGTGGACCAAAATAGAGTCTTGGTTTAGCTCTTGAAATATCCCGAACACTTGGAAAAGGATTACCCATAGGCTCTGTTAACCTCTGAGTTGCCATTGAGCTGTAGGGGACACAGAACCCACCATGAGTGTTCATGGAGTTGCAGATGCTTAGGCCACAAGTCTCTTCGCATGGCTGCCACTCCTCACTCCCTGCTCAGGAAACACATTGCAAATCAACCATGACACTCATCTCTGTTGATCCCAGAAGGATGAGTTCTAAGCAATCAGAGCTGGCACAAGGAATGAAATGTTTTACCCTTTTTTTCATTCTTACCAGCAATATCCTAGTCTAGTTCTAAATTTTGTTGTATACTTTGATTTGGAGCTCTCTATAGGGCACAGTTCAGAAAATGGGAGTGAGTCATATTTGCTACTCTTTCCTTGGTGAACTTGATCCTTCCTTTGACATTAATACTATTATCTATGGGTTGGCAGCTGCCAACTTTATATTTCCACTCTAGAACTCTTCTTGAGCTACAGACTTACATAAAGACTTAGAGGCTAAGAAAGCTTAGAGAATTGGGTTATCTAAACTCCTGCAGACATATAAGAAACATCTTTGAGAACTAAAAATAAAACTGCTTTTCAATCCAGCAATCCCACTACTGGGCATCTACCCAAAGGAAAATAAATCAATATATCAAAAAGATACTTGCATGTATATATTTATCACAGTACTATTGACAATAGCAAAGATATGAAGTCTACCTAAATGTCCATCAAAGGATGACTAAGTTAAGAAAATGTACATATACACAGTGGAATACTATTTAGTCATAAAAAGAATGAAATCGTCATATGCAGCAACATAATGAAATCACAGGTCCTTATCTTAAGTGAAGCAAGACAGTTACAGAAAGTCGATTATCCCATTTTCCCATTAGTGGATGCTAAAAAATGTGCACCCATGAATGTAGAGAGTAAAATGACAGACAGTAGATACTTAGAAGGGTGAGGGAATTGATGGTGAGACATTACTTAATGGGTACAACATATACTATTTGGGTGATAGATACCTCAGTGCCCTGACTTGACCACTATGCAATTACGCATGTAACAAAATTACACTTGTATCCCATACATTTATACAAAAAAGAAAGAAATATCTTATACTGCATAGCTCTTAAGAGCAAGACTGTTTATTTCTCCATGTATTGCTCGCTATACCTTGCTCAGGGTCTGCTATATAGCAGGTACTAGGAAAAATGCCCATTGATTTTACGTGATGCAGTTCCCTTCCTACCTGTGTAACTGTGTTGTTTTTTCTCTGCCCTTCTTGCTCTTCCAGAGTGCAGCCTCCTATGATGTTGGCTGCCCCATTCACCTGTCCTTTCTGGGCTGGATGGGGTGTGGTAGTCTGTTAAAATGGTGGCTCCCAATGCACTGTGCTTCCTGGTATTTACGTCCTTATATTACCTCCTCCCTTGGAGTCCAGTATGAACCTGTGATTTGCCTCAGGGTAATGTGGTGGAGGTTATCCTGTGCCAGTTCCAGGATTCTTTTTTTTTTATTTGGAGTCTCACTCTTGCCACTCAGGCTGGAGTGCAGTGGCACATTCACGGCCACTGCAACCTTGACCTGCTGGGCTTAGGCGATCCTTTGGCCTCAGTCTTCCAGGTAGCTGAAACTACAGATGCACGCCACCATGCCCAGCTAGTTTTTTCGTAATTTATTGTAGAGGCAAGGTCTCACCAAGTTACTCAAGTTGGTCTAGAACCTCTGGGCTCAGGCAAACCTCTTGCCTGGGACTCCCAACGTGCTGGGATTACAGGCTAAGCCACCATACCCAGCCTCCAGGTCTCATACTTAAGAAGCCTTGGCAGCTTCCACTTTTGAGATCTTGGGAGCCCTGGAAAATATTCACCTATCCCATGAAAAGAAGAGAACATATGGAGAGGCCATGTGAAGAAGGAGAGACCCTGAGACTGTGAAGAGAAGAGTCCAACTTTCTCAGTGTCCCACCTGAGCCCACTCCCAGTTAATCTGCCAGCCAAAAGCAGCCATGTGCACGACCACTGGCAAGTTCAGATGAGTCATGCAGCTGAGTCAGCTCAGCTTGTGAGAATCAAGAACAAATAAAATGTTCAGTCACTAAGATTTGGGGTAGTTTGTTATACAGTGATAGAAATGAGGGGCATGTGCCTTGACACCACAGACCAAAAGTCATAGAATCTCATCTGCTTGTTTCTGGAGTTCTGCTTGCTATAAGGCTTGATAAGCACCAGTTCATTTGCTCCCTGTCAACCTGATCAGAGCACAGGAGAGATATTTAGCTGTTTTGTTAGTATGCATATTTGAATTGAAACCC
>NW_006952639.1:0-390 GCF_000164805.1 Carlito syrichta | reverse complement strand
TTAGAGAGTTCAGTTGCCAGCACTCACATAGGGCCTATTCTAGTACCTGTTACCACCAGTGAGATAGGAAAACTTTGTAATTCATGAGGTATTGGGTAGATGATTCATAAAGATTTGTCTCAGCAGAAGTGAAAATTTAGCCCTAGATTAATGCTGCTCTTTAACTAACTCAAAACAGTGTTGCAGTAAGAAAAGAAAAGAAAATTGGAAGGAATTTGAAAGAGGGACATCAAGTTGTTTTATTCACAGGCAATGTGATTAGGTAGAAAGCCTATTGGTCGCTGAGCACAGTGACTCACGCCTGTAATACCAGCACTTTGTGAGGCTGAGGTGGAGGATTGCCTGAGTCCAGGAATTCAAGATCAGCCTGGGCCACTTGGCGAGACCTCA
>NW_006952638.1:0-353 GCF_000164805.1 Carlito syrichta | reverse complement strand
CTCATCAGTGACATGTCAAGGGTGGTCTCTGGGTCTGGGAGTGTTCAGGGTGTCCCACCCTGTCCACAAGGCCATACATTGATACAGGTTCAAACAGTGTTTATTATTTAGCCTACTTAGAAATTTCAAGAATTTTTTTAGCTGAAATTTAAGCACAATGACGATGTCATTCATAGTAAGTGTATTCAGTTGTGTTTTTTTTTCTTTTTTTTTTTGAGTTGGAGTTTCACTCCATTACCCAGGATGAAGTGCAGTGGCATATTCATGGCCAGTGTAGACCCACTGGCCTCAGATGATCCTTCCACCTCAGTCCACATTGGTGGAACAACAGGCATCCGCTATCATGCCCGGCT
>NW_006952637.1:0-443 GCF_000164805.1 Carlito syrichta | reverse complement strand
GTGTCTCTGAGTCGCTGGGCAGATCTCTGTGTTCTGGGATTGCCAACATGCCAGAAAGGGATTTGGCCAAGATCTCAAGTTTTTTCTCTCTCCTATTTTCAATCACCATGTGTACTAATTGCTTGGATGAAGTGAAGGCAAGCTTATCAGTCTTCAGCTGACATCTAACTGCAAGGGATAGATAACCATATAGGTGACAGAATCAAAATTCAAAAATTTTATAGGCTGGATTATAGGAGAGAAATTGGCAAGATGCAGTGTAACAGACCTCACTACTGAGTTTTGCTTTTAAATTATTATCAAACTACAAAGTGAGATATAAATTACTTGGGCTTGGTAGCTATGCAGAAAAAGTAATTGAAGGGCTTTATTTGATCGTTGCTAAATTTTAGTTGCCAATGTGATGTAGCTATAAAAACATCCTGGAATGCCTTAATAGAAGT
>NW_006952636.1:0-528 GCF_000164805.1 Carlito syrichta | reverse complement strand
AATGTGGTCCAAATCATATATTCATTTCTGGTTTAGGCCAACTCATCAGTTATTTAATATGGAATTATCAAAACCAAGATTGTAAAATCTGCAGATGAGTAATTTCAGGTCATGTTGGAAAATTAAATCAATTGTGTATCTCTTACAAAGGGCTACACTCACATTTGTTTGTTTGTTTCTTTATTTATTTAAAAGATATGTGGTACAATTCAGGGTTAGGTACATATATGGTTATGGTTCGGGTAAAGTTTGGGCCTGTCTTTGGTCCTCACTTTGCCTGGTTTGAGATTGTGTCCGCTTATTGTTATTGTGTGTCCCCCCCCACCTTGCAGTGTGTCACTACTTCCAATCCTTTTCTTTTTTTAAATTTAAAGATGTGGGGTACAATTCAGGGTTAGGTATACAAGTGATCATCATGCAGGTAAAGTTTGAGCCTCCCTTTGGTCCCTGCTTTGTCTGATTTGAGATCAGTATCCTTTTTGATGTTATGTGCCTCTCCCCACTCCCCATCCCCCCCACCCCTGGCAG
>NW_006952635.1:0-533 GCF_000164805.1 Carlito syrichta | reverse complement strand
TCCCCACATCCTCTCCAGCATCTGTTGTTTTGTTGAGTTATTGATGATGGCCATCCTGACTGGAGTTAAGTGGTATCTCAGGGTGGTTTTAATGTGCACTTCTTTGATTATTAGTTAGGTTGAGTATTTTTCATGTATCTGTTGGCTGTTCATATGTCTTCTTCTGAGAAATGTATATTCATTTTTTTGCCCTTTTAGTAGGGTTTTTTTTTTCCTTTAGTCACATTTGAGATCCTTGTAGATTGTGGATATTAGGCTTTTGTCAGATTTACATTGGTAAATATTTTTTTTCCCATTCTGTGGACTGTCTCCCCACTCTCTTGATAGTTTATTTTACTTTGCAGAAGCTTTTCAGTGTGAAAAGGTAAAGTTTCCTGTGGTGATTCCTATGTTTTCTTCTAGAATTCTTATAGTTTGAGGTTTTACATTTAGGTCTTTGATCCCTTCAGAGTTGATTTTTGTGTATTGTGATAGGTAGGGGCCCTATTTCTATCTCCTGCATGTGGTCAACCAGGTTTCCCAGCACAACTTAT
>NW_006952634.1:0-736 GCF_000164805.1 Carlito syrichta | reverse complement strand
GGGAAGTGATGAAGGAATCAGAATCCAACTGTGAAATATGTTTATCAAATCACTTTCCTAGTGGTGGATTCTGTTCAACTCTAAAACAATTCTTAGGCCATTGCCTTGTTAAACTATGGTGTGGCCATGTGCTCTTTAAGCTATGGCCAGATCCTCTTCTCTCCCCTCCCTTGGGGAGGTGAATTTCCTCTTTGTCTCTCTCTTCAATTTTCTTTCTAAATAAACTATACATTCTAATCTAACTTCTGGGCATTTCTTTGTATTTTCATGCAGCACTGGATCATACACCAGACACCCACACCCCAGAGGGCCTGACCTAACATTCTGGAGGATCTGCTGTGAGTGTGACCTAACAGTAATGGTCATATTTTGTTTGATAGCTAGCTGCATAGATAGATACAGCTAGATATCTTTAAAAGAAAACAAAAACAAACAACTCTCAATATACTTAAAAGTATTACAATCCTATACGTTTACTCATACAAAGATTTATCTTGTTGAGAAACTTTGGAAAGTGATGTAAAATACGTGATTTGGAGACAGCAAAGTCTACGACATATTAACCTGATAACAAAAATGCTCTTTAAAAGAAAATGAAAAATATAAGTAATAAAAAATAAATGAGTAAGAAATTTAAAATAAATAAATAAAAGAAAAATGATATTTATTTGATAACAAAACATTGTAAAGGAAATTTGTGTGACTGATAATTACATGTTCATTCAGGGAGGTAAGG
>NW_006952633.1:0-5068 GCF_000164805.1 Carlito syrichta | reverse complement strand
TTTTTTTTCTTTTTTTGAGTTGGAATTCCCACTCCATCACCCAGGCTGTAGAGCAGTGGCATGCTCATGGCCACCCCAGTGTTGACCTGCTGGGCATCAGTGATTCTTCCAAGTAGCCAGAACTACAGGCACATATTAATATCCCCAGCTATTTTTTTAAATTTTGTATTGTACAGATGAGGTCTTGCTAGGTTGTCCAGGCTGGTCTCAAACACGCAGGCTTAGGCAAGACACTCTATTCACCTCCCAAAGTGCTGGAATTATAGGCTGAGCCACTGAGCCTGGCCAGAAATGTCATTTCAAGGTGTAAATCCATGGAAAAGGAAAATCTGACTTCAAATGTATTAGTATAGGAATATAGAATGAATCAATGAGGAGAAAATATAGCAATATCAAAAAAATGTAAAATGCATTCCATTCTTTAGCTCTGGCATCATAACCTACTACTACAGCTCTTGTGTTCTAAACTGGGTCAAGCTTGTCCTTCAGGCCTGTGAATAAGAAGTGCCATGTAATCTTCTTCCCTTTTCTTCCCTGCAGGATATGTTTTTTTTTATCAATTGAAATGGGTGTCTCACGGAGGGTGTCTTCAGAAAACCGGCCAATAGGAAATCATGTAGTGACTGAAAGGAGAAATTAAATTCTGGCACTGAAGTGTTCTTGGACAGTGAATCTGTTCATTTGATAGCATCTGTCTTAAAGGTAGGTAAAGTTCTGGCATAATCTACACACGGCATAGCTCTGATGTTCCATGATTGGTATAGAACAATCATTATAGGCATAATAGGTCCAGAATCAGAGGAGCTAAAAAACATCAAAAAGTCAAAACGTAAGAAAATTGTTTTCCTTGGTTGTTAAAATCCCCATATTTTAGACAGACTTTCCTTTCTCAACACATACCACCCTCTCCATCTTCACTCCTGGACTCTCTATGCACAATAATAATAATTAGTAATAATAATAAAATACATTTAATTATCAAGTATTCTGCATTTAATGATGTTCCACTGCCTTCTAATGAGGACAGCATCTCCTAAGAAAATTCTTATTAACTTTTTGAAAGTAGTATAGACATGTACCAAAGGTAAACATTTACCTTACTATGAACCAAAAAGTGCTCAAAGGGACCATCAACAGTTCCATTCATTTCTTCATCATTCCTTCCCAGTCTCTTAATGTCCTGACTTTAAAAGTGGTTTAGAAATAACTCCATCATTGGTGCTTTGTTTCACCTTTACCACCTTAGGGATCCTTTGTTTAAGATTTGTGAGGCTTAACCCACCATCATTTCTAGTTAACACAGTAACCAGTTCCTACAACAAGCCTCTTAGAAATACGACTTTTCAAGGGTGTGCATTAGTTTGGAATTCCTAAAATGGAATTGATTTATACAGAAAATCACAATTCTACTTGGAAGGCTGAGGCGGAAGGATCGCTGGAGCCCAGCAGGTTGAGGCTGCAGTGGCCAGGAGCAGCCACTACACTCCAGTCTGAGTGACAGAGTGAGACTCCAACTCAAAAAAAAAAAAAAAAGAAAGAAAATCACAATTAAGTTTTGAATTGATACAGATAAATCACAGTTTAAGCATATTTATATAAAGGCAAATAAGAGAACAGATAATTTGATCCAATCTCTTTTGGTGCTTGTTAACAGCTCTGATCCAAAATATTGTAATGTTGTAATGACCCAAAGAGGTTCTTAAAATTATCTTATAATCTCAGTTACACTTGGTCTTTCCTTATGCCCTATTAATGTTCAGCCATATGATACATGGTGACATTTCAGTAATGAATGATAGTGGACCATTACTATGCTTGGACCATTATGATATGCACTGGGTATGCAAATAAGAAGTTGGGTGTACAATCCCATTCACAATAGCCACTCACAAAGAATGAAATACCTCAGCATCTTCCTGACCAGGGAAGTGAAAGACCTTTACAATGAGAATTACAAAACATTACTCAAAGAAATCCAATAAGACACAAACAAATGGAAAAATATTCCATGCTCATGGATAGGAAGAATCAACATTGTTAAGATGTCCTTCCTACCAAAGGCAATCTACAGAATCAATGCAATACCCATTTAGTTACCAACATCATTCTTCTCAGACCTGGAAATGTGAACACAGAATGTATATGGAAACATAAATGAGCATGAATAGCCAAGACAATCCTTAGCAAGAGAAACAAAGCAGGAGGTATCACACTTCCAGACTTCAAACTCTACTATAAGCCTACAGTAATCAAAACAGTCTGGTATTGGTACAAAAACAGGTACATAGACCGAGGTAACAGAATAAAGATTCTGGAAGCAAATCCTCAATTCCTTGACGAATTCATCTTTGACAAAGTCTCCAACAACAATACCCAGAAGAACTCAAATTATTGTACAAAAGAGATATGTGCACACATATGTTTGTTGCAGCTCTATTCACAATAGCAAAAACATGGAACCAACCATGTTGCCCATCGAAGGTGGACTGGATAAAAAAATGTGGTACATATACACAATGGATTATGCAGACATAAAGAAAGACAAATATATGGACGTTGCAGCAACCTGGATGGACTTGGATTCGATCATACGCAGTGATTTATCACAGAAACAAAGAACCGAGTTCCACATGTTCTCACTCATAAGAGGACCTTGAGCAATTGTAATGTTATAGGAAAGTGATTGCTGGTAATGGGAAACTGTTGGTGGGGGAGGGATTGGCAGTTGAGGGAAATTGCTAGGGGAGGGAGGGGCATACCTCATCAACAGGGTCAATATTTGTATACCTAACCCTGAATTGTACCCCACATCTTTATAATAAAAATTTTAAAAAATCAAAAATTCAACCCTCCATATGACCCAATGGCCCCCCTTCTGGAATATATGCAGAGGAACTCAAGTCATTCTATGAAAAAGATACCTGCACATGCATGTTTACTGCAGCATTATTCACAATAGCAAAAACATGGAACCAACCGTGATGCCTATCAAAAGTGTACTGGATAAAGAATATATGGTACACATATGCAATGGAATATTACACAGTCATAAAGAAAAACAAAATTATGGACTTCGCAGCAACTTGGATGGATTTATAGCTATAATACTCAGTGATCTGTCACAGAAACTAAGATCTGAGTTTCACTTGTACTCACTTATAAGTGGACCCTGAACATTTACCATAATACTATAAGAAAGAGATGGCGCTAGACAAAAACTGCCAGGGGTGGGGGGGATGGGGAGTGGGGAGAGGCACATAACATCAAAAATGATACTGATCTCAAATCAGACAAAGCAGGGACCAAAGGGAGGCTCAAACTTTACCTACATGATGATCACTTGTATACCTAACCCTGAATTGTACCCCACATCTTTAAATTTAAAAAAAGAAAAGGATTGGAAGTAGTGACACACTGCAAGGTGGGGGGGGACACACAATAACAATAAGCGGACACAATCTCAAACCAGGCAATGTGAGGACCAAAGACAGGACCAAACTTTACCCGAACCATAACCATATATGTACCTAACCCTGAATTGTACCACATATTTTTTAAATAAACAAACAAACAAACAAACAAATGTGAGTGTAGCCCTTTGTAAGAGATACACAATTGATTTAATTTTCCAACATGACTTGAAATTACCCATCTGCAGATTTTACAATCTTGGCTTTGATAATTCCATATTAAATAACTGATGAGTTGGCCTAAACCAGAAATGAATATATGATTTGGACCACATTAAGATTGCCATTGAGCTGTCTATAAGCTGAGGTCCAATAAAAAATACCCACTGGCATATTCTCAATTCCTCAACGAATTCATCTTTGACAAAGTCTCCAACAACAACACCCAGAAGAACTCAAATTATTGTACAAAAAAGATATGTGCACACATATGTTTGTTGCAGCTCTATTCACAATAGCAACAGTAGCTGCCTTTATGACCCAGCTCTACCAAAGGAATCTGCAGCCCAGGATCCAGGAAACTAGAGAGAATCATCTTAGAATCTCAGTGACACTTGGTCTTCCCTTATCCCCTATTAATGTTCAGCCTTGTGATAAACAGCAACATTTCAGTAATGACTGACAGTGGACCACTACTATGCTTGAACCATAATGATACACCCTAGGGATGCAAATAAGAACACCAGACAAAGATGTTCCTAAGCCATCACCCCACAAGCCCCCCTGAGTCAGTCAGAGCTGGAGTGCTCCCTCCTTCAACACACAGAGACCACTCCACAGGAAGCAGTGAACTACCATGAGCAGGTATAGGACATGACCACAATAGAGAGTGAGGGTATGAGAGGACTGAGGCTCTTTCATGGCCTGCATTCTTCTATCCTAGTAATCCAGACCATGCCTAGTGGCTCAATCATGAGACTTTGAACACTTATTGGATTATAATCATGATAGTGGCCTACAGGCAATTCCTGAACTAGTTACTATTAAGGTTTGAGATTATTGAGTGACACCAGTGGAAACAAAGTGTGCCTTTGTAGCTAGCAAGGTGATGTGAAAACTTTCCCTCATTCTTGCACATGTGCACACACACACACACACACACATACACACACACATACACACACACAAAGCTTCATAAATTTTAATAGTCAAATTTGATGATATTAGGGCTTGTTCATTAGCTATTGAAAGTGACACATTTTCCAGACCACCACTTAGGAATTTTACATTTGCAGGCCTCTAGCACTTGATACTCAGAGGCCTGAAGTTGTGTCTAAATTTGGATTAGGCTTCCTTTTGTGGAGGGTGCATATGTTCCAACCCAGGAGTTATAAGGCATAACAAAGTTACTCACTGTGGGTGTGGGTACATATCTAGCAACTTACGAAGTTCAAAGGGCTGAAGTTGTATACAGTTAAAAGAAATAATGGGTGAAGTTATTGTGAGAACTTTCTTTCAAGAAGCCACACACAGCCCAGTTAATTGACCCAGTCCTCCCTCAGCAGGTGTGCACAAGAGCATTTAGTTCCTTTGTTTCCAAAGTGTTCTTGCTAAAAATTAAAAGCACCATGTCTAAATAAACAAACAAAAGGTGCACT
>NW_006952632.1:0-604 GCF_000164805.1 Carlito syrichta | reverse complement strand
TGCTCCCCCAGTAGAGGTTACTCTCACACTCTACAGGCAAATATTATCAGTGTCCAGTGTAAAAGGAACACTTTCTGCTGCTGCTCAGTTTAGTTGTCCAGGCTACTGAATTATTTAATAAAAAACAAATGACAGAAATTATTTTTTAAAATTAGGAATGTCATAATTTCTTTATTTACTTGATAGTATAGAAAAATTTCAAAACTTATTCTGACCAAAAAAATAGTTTTAATATTTAATTTTTTCTGTATACTTCAGGTCAACAAATTGTGAGATTAAACAACCAGATTGGAGACACTTAAAGGTTTTATGTTAATTTTATATAAAATAATGTTCTCTAAAGTCAAGCATATTAAAATAATATTTTGTAAATGCAAAACTTTTCCAAATTGAGAGGTAATATGAAACAAAACCCAATGGTTTTCTCACTGATATTAATTTTCCTACCATCCAAGTTTTCATGTTGGATACTGGGTATTTCAATTTCCTAGGACTGCCTTGATTAATCCCACAAACTTGGTGGCCTAAAACAGCTAGGATTTATTTTCTTAGAACTCTGGAAGCTTGAAGTCTGAAATCAAGTTGTCATCTGGGCCACACTCTC
>NW_006952631.1:0-752 GCF_000164805.1 Carlito syrichta | reverse complement strand
CCACTCTTTAGATGTAAATTGTTATGGCTATTTGTAGATTTTTCTATTGCATATCCCTTTAACCAATCATTTTAGCTCTCATTATCTTTAACAGTTTTTTTTCTTTTAACTTCATATTAAATATAAAAGTGATTTATAGACTACCATTACAGTACTAAAGTATTCTGGATTTGACTGCGTAATTACTTTTACCAGTGCATTCTCTACTTTCAGATATTTTCATTTTACTCATTCTTATCATCTTCTTTTATCGGGAAGAATTCCCTTTAGTATTTCTTGCATGTTGGTAATGAATTTACACAGGTTTTCTTTGTCTAGGAAAGTCTTCATTTTTCTCTTTTTTAAAAGAACATCTTTGTTACTTACAGTATTTTTTATTTGGATGGGGTTATTTTCCTCCCTTCATTACTTTGAATATATCATCCCACTTTCTTCTGGCCAGTAAGTGTCTGCTGAGAAATCTTTCCTAGCACTATTGGAATTTCCTTGTATGTTATTGACTTGTATTCTCTTGTTGCTTTCTGAATCTTCTGTATGTGCTTGATATTTGACAATTTGATTTCAATGTATCATGGAGTAGTCTTGTTTAGGTTGAATCTTTATGGAGACCTGTGTCTGTCTTGTCCCTGTATATGCACACTTTTCCCCAGGCTTAGGAAAGTTTTGTCCTACTATTTTTAAAAATAATTATTTAAAGTCTTTACTTGTTCTCCTTTGGCTTTTTTTTCCCAGGAAGTCTATAAAACCCAGTA
>NW_006952630.1:0-472 GCF_000164805.1 Carlito syrichta | reverse complement strand
AAAACTTCTAGTTGGAGATATTTAAGTTTTATAAATCAAGGACATTGAGTTGAATTTAGTAAAGCAGGTAGGAGTAAATGGGAAGATAAAAAATATATATATATAGAGAGAGAGAGATAAAGAGACAGAGATGGAGGGAGGTGTGTGTGTATTATTTGTATAAACACACACACACACACACCACACAGGCACACCAAGCTCGATGCAATAAAAAGTATGCTGAATTGAGCTTTGAAGACATACGTTCAAATGCCGGACAATCTTCTTGAATCATTCAGGTGTGATAACCTAGGAAAAACATTTCCCATGCTTATCTATTAAATGCAATTCATGATCTCTGAGACTCCTCCTAGGGATATATGCCTATGTTGAGAGCATATGGAACACTCCAAGGATAGATGATTCATAGACATTCTCTAGCCTTTGGTTAGCAGAAGGTCTCTAAACCAGTAAAGAACTGAAGAAAAACTCT
>NW_006952629.1:0-766 GCF_000164805.1 Carlito syrichta | reverse complement strand
CATGTGCTATCATAAGACAGCAATAAGGCTAGTAGTATCAGATGAAACTACTAAAGCAAGTAGTATCATAAGACAGTAATAAATCAAGTAGTATCATAAGACACTAATAAGTCAAGTAGTATCAGATGACACTAATAACTCAAGTAATATCATGAGACACTATTAAGGAAAGTAGTTTTATAAGACACCTATTAGGCAAGTAGTATCAGATGACACTAATAAGGCAAGTAGTATCATAAGATAATAATGCAAGTAGCATTATAAGACACTACTAAGGCAAGTGGTATCATAAGACACTAATAAGTCAAGAAGTATCAAACGACACTACTAAGGCAATTAGTGTAACAAGATACTAATAAGGCAAGTAGCATCATAAGACACTAATAAGGCAAGTACATTCATAATATACTAAAAAGACAAGTAGTATCAGGCGACCCTAATAAGGCAAGTAGTATCATAAGACACTAATAAGGCAAGTAGTATCAGACGACACGATTAAGGCAAGTAGTATCATAAAACACAATTAAGGAAAGTAGTATCAGACAACACTAATAAGGCAAGTAGTATCAAAAGACACTAATAAGGCAAGTAGTATCATTAGACACTAATAAGGCCAGTAGTATCATTAGACACTATTAATGCAAGTAGTATCTTAAGACACTAATAAGGCAAGTACTATCATAAGACACTAATAAGGCAAATTAGTGTCATAAGATACTAATAATCAGTTTCTTTACTGATATGTGCTATGAGAAAGACAATAATG
>NW_006952628.1:0-2977 GCF_000164805.1 Carlito syrichta | reverse complement strand
CCATGCATAATGTGAATTATGGACTTGGTTAATAATGATATGTCAAACCTGGTTCATGAATTGTAGCATGAACTGCTTTGATACAAAGTGTTGATGGTGGGGGAGGCTGTTTGGTGTGGGGAAGGGAAAGTAAATGTGGCAACTGTCTGTCCTTTTGGTTCAGTTTTCCTGTGCCCTATAACTCTTCTGTAAGGCAGTTAGAGCTAGAAGCAGAAAGCTTGAAGTCCAGATGCCTTCAATAATTGAGCAAATGTGTATTGAGTATTATGCTCATAGATCGATATCAGGTATGGGTCTACCACAATGAAAAGAAAATCCAGTTCCTGTTGTTTTAAGGCTTTCATGGATGAAGGCTTAGAGTCATCGGAAAGAACACGAATCTTTAAAAGATGAGTAAGGTTTTAAAATGGAACCTAGGTAAGCTCCAAGTGTCAAGATATCAAAATAGCCTATCTGAAACATTAGGGATGGGGTTGCTCTGAAAGCAGAAATGGACTGTATGCTAGAGTAGTTGTTCAAATTTTTCTGGGAAGCCATTGGGAATATAAAATGACAGTCAATTTGAAAAGTAAATTCTGAGGAAGAAAAAAGATGTGGGATGAGCTGGTTCAAATAATGGAGATTTAACAACAGCCCTAGGATCATTTAAGTTTGTGTACATTATTGCACACAAATTATGTTCCTTTTCTGTTGGAGTTGGGATTACCTGATGAAAAAAGTTCCCTTGGGAAGAAAGCTACTATAAAACCAACAATGTTAAATTGAATCTGATTTGGACTACAGCTTCACCTGTAGTCTGCCAGTTTGAAGACTGGTTTTTCCTATGCCAAGAAAAATGTTGATCTTGAAATGAATTCTTCTGCATGCTTGGAAAGAAAGGCCTTTAAAGTGAATGTTTATTTTCTGTGGCTGCTGTTGAGTAGTTGAGACAGAGACTATCTAGCCCACAAAGACTAACATATTTACTGTTTGGCTTTTTATAGGAATGTTTTCTGATAACCCCTGATGTAGGTAGGCTCTTATAAGCCATTGTAAGGACATTGACTTTGACTCTGAGAGAAATGAGAAACCACAGAGGTTTGAGCAAAATAGTGACAGATCTCTGCTATGTTTTGAAAATGATCATTAGGGATGCTGTGTTTACAAATTTTAGGGGCCAAAAGTGGGAGCAGAAAATCCAGTTAGGACTGCAGTTCAGAAGGTACTCCAAGGTTATCCCTGGATATTACAGCAGATTCAACTGGGTATTACAGGATATTTTACATTTCTAAAAGATTCATAGCAATACTTGACATCTGTATAGTGTGACCTTTTACCCAGTAGGTAGTTCAGAGTTTTAACATCAGGTCATGCTATGTTTCTGTCAGTGATGTCATATCTATGTGAAGTTGGCTTTTTGTCAGTAGTTATTTAAAAAAATTGCGAAGTACTCTATGAAAGTCAATGTGGAACAGGAAATGAGACTGGAAGTGTCTAATGTATTTCAAAGGTTTGATACATACATGCCCCATAGATACACATATCTCATCAGCAAATATTGTAGATAAGAGTGAAATTGTATTTCTAATAATATTTATTATTTTCTATGTATTTCTAATTTTCTAACTACTATGAACTATTTTTCACATTACTACTTAGTTGTTAGAACATTATATTAATTTTTAATTGGCTGTTGTAACAAATCACCACAAACTAGGTGACTTAACAAAAACCAAAATTTATTCTCACAGTTCTGGAGCCCAGAAGTGTGAAATCACCACCAATGGGACAAAATTAAGGTGATGAAAGGGCTTTCCTCCCTATGGAGGCTCTTGAGGAGGTTTTGTTTTTTGTCTCTTCCACCTTCTGCTGGCTGTCAGCATTCTTCGGCGGATGGCTGCATCACTTCAATCTTTGCCTCTGTGGACATATTGCCTTTCTCTGCTTCTGTCTGTATAAATTGTCCATCTGCCTTCTTTTATAAGGACATCTATAATTGCATTTGGGACTCACTCTAATAATGCAGGATAAAGTACTCATGTCAAGATCTTCAATATCATCTAAAGACCCCTTTTTCAAATACAACAACATTTACAGGTTCCAGAGTTTAGGATTTAATCTCCTTGAGTGGTTATAATTCAGCCTACTACAGGCATACATACTTATTACATTCCTGGTACCTAACTACTTAATAGAAGGGACTGTTAAGAACTTCTTTTGGCCTATGAATGAGATAAGAAGGGCTTGATAAGTCTAGAAAGCTTAGAATCTTTGTGTTGTTCAGAAGGATATTTCAATAATCTGGGCAGGAAATGATGAGGGTGTGAGCTAATGTGAAAATGGAGGAATATGGTTAGAAGTAGACAGGTTCAAGTTGGATTTGAAGGTAGAGCACATGGAATTTGCTGATGTTCTGGGTATGCAGCTGAGAGGGAGAGACAAGGGTCTTATGACTTCAACAGTTTTGGGCCTGAGCAACTGGAGAAAATGATCTTGCCATTAACTGAGATGACGAACACTGTGCATGGACCAGCTGTATTTGTGCGTATAGGAAGAGGTCAGATTGGAGATTCAGTTATGCTCATGTTTAAAACAGTAGATACAAAGAGAACAAACAGTGGGGAGGAAATGGCCCACACCTTTCTGGCCAGGGTCTGCCTTTGGATTCATCATCTGCCCAGCAGGATGAACAGGAGCCAAATGTCTCCCAACACATGAGCCCTCTAGGCTGTTTTAACTCCCTACTCAAGTCATAGACTGAGCAAATGCAGGCATGAAGTGCCATGGTACATAGAGGAAGTCAGGAAGCCTTGTCTGACTTAAAGTCTTAACTAGTTTGGGGCAAATGAAGCTCTGCTTCAGGAAACCTAGAAGTACAGGGCCCCTCAATTTAAAATAATTACATCAAAAGATTGAGTAGTCCTTCAGAAAGATGAAGGCAGCAATGTAATTTCTGAATCTTCCTAAATCCTCTCATGGAAATGCATCAACAAACCAG
>NW_006952627.1:0-4326 GCF_000164805.1 Carlito syrichta | reverse complement strand
AATAGTGATTCCCAGAGGTTGGGGAGGGTAAGGAATGAGGGGGCACTGGGAAAGGTTGGTTAAGGGGTACAAAGTCATAATTAGACAGAAAAAATATGTCTGGTATTCTGTTACACACTAAGATGACTGTAGCAAATAATGATATAGTGCATATATCAAGATAACTAGAAGAGAAGATTTTGAATGTTATTATGCAAAAAAACAATACATGTTTAAAGTGATAGATATTATAATGACCCAACTTGATCCTTAAAAAATATATGCATGCTTTGAAACATCACATTGTACCCTAAAACATGTACAATGATTATGTGTTAATTGTAAATAAAACATTAATTACTACAAAACAGAGTGGGAAACAGTAGTTATATTACTGCTTCTTATTTTGTGAACTGCACTTCAGTTACTAAGCTATTATTTTACATTTTGGATGGCAAGTTAAAACAGATATGAGACAATATAAATCATTTACCTAAAAACTCTTAATTTATTTAATTCTTTATATAAATATTTAATAACAGGTTACTCTTTACCAGATACTGTGCTAGTGCTGGGGATATCAATAAACTTTCCTTCCCTCATTGGGGGATAAATAATACATACAAAAGGAATGTATCATATGATTTTATACAATATAAAGTCTTCAAATGCTCATATATGCAGTGAACATTTGTAAAGAAAAACAAAGCAAGCTAAGGTGATAGAAAGTGATACAGTGGTCAGTGAAGAAGGAGGTGATATTGGAGAGAAATCTGAATGAAGTAAGAGAGCAACCCCTTAGGCATTGTGCTTATCAGTGTCTTCTTCCACTTCCAATTCTCCTTCCAATTTTTGACAACAGAAAGCCCTATGTGATCTGGGTCTTTTTTAGTTCTACAGCCTCCATATCATCCCATTGTCCTCATTACCCACTATGTCATAGAGGCCCTGTCATTTCTAGAAGACATTGGGGTCACCTTGGGCCTTTATGAGCACTTTTTTTCTGTCGCAGACACTCTGTTGTCTGCATTGCTAATGCCTTGTTGTCCTCCAACATTGACTTAAAAATTTTCTGCTTAGATAGGTCTTTGCTGACACTTCTAAGGGGCTTCCTCTTTATTTTATTTAGGGTGATTTCTTCAAGTTGTGACTACTTATTTCTGCATTTACCATTTTATTGCCTGTTCAAAGTACTAGATAGAAGCTTTCTGAAGGCAGGAAATTTGTCTTTTTAAAAAATCAATTTTAGAGTCAAATTTTACATGGTAAAACATAGAATTTCCCATGTAAAGTCAAGGATTTGCAATACTGGCATTCGTCTGGCTGCTTTAAGATATAGGAAGAGTTTTATGCTTGCTGTTGGATGCTGGAGCTCATCATACACCAAGAGTTTACAAAGAGGATGTGGAAGAAGTCTTAACAGAAAAAAGGTCACATTTTATTTCTACAGATGTTGCTTCTTCCCGTCCTTTCCTCTGGTATCATCAATGTGAGTGGTTGTGCCATCAAGTCAGCAGGGGCTAAAATTTAAGGCAGGTATGTAATGCTGTGCAAATAAATTAGATTTGTGCACTTTGATGATATGTATCCTATGTGACACTACCCGTATGAGGGTAATCAAGTCATCAGAATTACTCTCCTCATCAGTTAAAGACTCAGTAGTCTAAAGAGCTATAATACTAAGAAGGGCAAGTGTTGGTAACATAGGTACAACATCTCCTCCTTCTCTCTCTTTACTACCAGGCCGCAGTGGCTTGTTGAGGTACTGGGCAGGTGGACCAGGAAACAATATTTCCTGATTGAGTGAATATTTCCACCAACTGTCATTAAGATAACCTTCTGTTCTGCAGTGAAACATCTCGGTGACAGAGAGCAAAAGTTCACAGCTCTTGGCAGTTTCTTTTTTGGGCTTTCTTGGCAGCAGTCTATTCTAACTTATAAGAAGCATCTGCTGATGGTTTCTGATGACTAATATCAGCAGGGAGTCCCCACAAGGATATTTCAAGTTCTGAAATGTATGAGGGCATGTGTTATTTGCACAGAACGAAACTAAGCACAAACCTAGGTGGAGGGTTTATACCTGCCCAGACTTTAGGAATGTGGTAATGATGATGTTGGTAGCTGCAGCAGTATTAGAGCAATAGTAATATTACAGCTGACATTTTGAATATATATATATATTCCAGGCTCTGTATTGCATGTTAATACATATTATGTATTTACATAACACATATGTTAATGTATATCATATTATCCTTTCAAGAGATCTATGAGAAAGCAACTTAAATTATTAAGTTAAATCATTATCTTTATTTTATTATTGAGAAAACAGAAACCCAGCTAAGTGTTTGGTGATGATCTGGGATTTATTATATAATCATACAATATGTACATTTGTATACAAGACAATTTTTATAATTATATATTAGAATATGAGAAAATCTTAGCATCAAAAATTGAAAATATAGAAAAGTAGGATAAATATTTATTCCTAATTATTCATTCAGTGGTGCCTCATCTGATTATTAGTGTATTAAACTCTCATGGTATATAAAAAAACTTTATGTTGATTCATTTTTCCTGAGGTTAAAATAAATCTGACTTTCACTTTAGTAAAATTGCAATCTATAATATTAAACATGTAACTATGCAATTAACTAAAAAATAACGTGATGTCATAAAAACATTATTTAAAAATAAATATACTTCCAGAATGAATATAAATTCTATCCAAAGAAGATAAATTTTATGTCTTGCTTCTTTTTAATTATCTGTGCTTTTGTTAACAAAAATATTGATTTGAAAAATAAGGATCATACTAAGTATTATATAATTTGAATGTGTCCTCTTGAAATTCAAGCATTATCAATGTGATACTATCAAGAAGTGGGGCCTTTAAGAGGTGATAGCCATGAGAGTGACTTCCTCATAAATGAGATTAAGGTCTTAGAAAAGAGACAGAATTAAGTTTATGATAATTTGTTAGAACAGCAATAGAACCATCACCTTCATAACACAATCCAATATTCTAATTATTATTTTCATTAGTATGATCACTGGCTTACCCTGCAAATTTAGACAAGTTACTTGTGTTTTCCAAACTTTTTTCTGCATCAAGAAAATTAATACAATATTAGCAACTATTTTGTGCAATGAATGGGAGGATTAAGTGAGATGATACTTTAAAAGATCTTAGCACAGTGCCTGGCACATGCACTCAATTCATATACAATTTAATATTAATAAAATCATTAATGGTAACAATGTTGTGGTTTGTTTCCTAATATCTTTCTTTATACTAATTAGTACTTAAGCAGCAATATTTCTTGTTCCCTCATTAATTTTGCACTAATATGTGTAACAGAGATTGTCATATCCTTCCCAAGCATCCGTTTACCCTTTCTTCTATAGTAGTAGAATTTCTACCTAGCACCAAGTTGTCCTTAATAAAGACTATATTTTCCATTCACCCTTGTAGCTGGGTATGAACATATTGTTAAGTTATTGTATACACACAAAAGATATATGTGGATACATATTGAAGTAAGGTAAAGGAATCTTTCTTTAAAGATAACTTGCATTTGTCCTTTGTGGTCTTCTTATCATGTTCCCCAACTTGCTGTCTAGAATGTGGGAGATACCATGTGGAACCACAAGGGCCACACCCTGGGAAAGGTGGAATAGTGAGTTAGTCTCTGTCCCTGAGAGATTCCTGGAGCAGAGACATCAAGAGTCGTGGACCACATATGTATCTTTAAGTCTCTGTTGTTGTGAGTTTTCTGTCACTGACAACCAAATGTAATTCTAACTGAAAATCCTATGTATCCTCATTGTGTTAATTAAGAATTCCTTTGTCCAGTTTCTCCCTTTTCTCTCCTATGTAATCCCTGAAAGACTATATGTGGCTGCATAAAGTATATTAATTGCCATAATTTATGTGAATTACTTACTGTTTATGCCAAAGTATCATTCCACAGAGTTATGATTCTGCACATTATTACAAAGCAATTATGATATTGAGGTTAAAGTGGTAAGGGACACTCAACGGTTAGTAGTGGGAGGAGTAGTGGAAAAGATACAAACAAAACACTTTGCCTTTTGCTTATATTTTTGCAAGAACCAGAAACATTCCTAGGGGAAGCTAACCAACATAATAAAACCAGTAAACATTTTGTCTAGGAATAATTACTAAATTATTTCAATAAATATTTACTTTAAGAACTCCCACATGACAGCTTCTTCTTTAGATGTTAAGGATTCAAAGACTAAAGACCTATTTTTTTTGTCCCTGTGGGTTGAACTAAAGAAAAGAGACGAGCAAGCAGATAATTACAATATAACATGACA
>NW_006952626.1:0-702 GCF_000164805.1 Carlito syrichta | reverse complement strand
TCATGTGTATCATAGAGATATGAATTCTCCTCTTAGTATTGTTTGATGGCATCCCAGGGGTTTTGACAAGATTTTTCTTTGTTTTCATTTGTTTACAGGAAACTTTTCAAATCAAGTCTTAAGTCTTCAGTAGGTCATTCTATTGATGTACTAGATCAGCTACTCCTGAGTGTGTTGAGTCTATGTTAAGACCAGTGAATTGTATGAGCATGAGTTTATTACTACACTTCTTTTACCATGAAATGAATTCCTTAATTAGAAGCCTTGTTGTGTGGCATATATCAGGATGGTGAATAGGCATTCCAGACATCCACAAATGATGGTGGTGGCAGAAGCATTATATAAAAGGATTAACATCCGTATCCAGAATATGTGTCTATTTCAATGAGGACAGAGGTCTTTCCTGTTTAGGATGGCAAGAGCCTAATGTAATCACCCTGCTACCAGACGGATGCTCCCCTCAGGGAATGGTACCATGTCAGGAGCCCAACACAGTTCTCTGCCAATAACAGGTTCATCATTCAACAGTAGCAGTAGCAGGTCAGCCTTGGTGAGAGAATACCTCCATGCAGAGCTTTCATCCTTATCACCATGGCTACTTTATACATAAGCACACTGAGCAAACTTTGGGTATCTGGAGAAAAATGCTATCTGACATACCTAGGTCATGCCATTTTGTCCACCTGATTATTGAGAGCCTGT
>NW_006952625.1:0-650 GCF_000164805.1 Carlito syrichta | reverse complement strand
AAAATGACCAGTATATCATTGCAGTGATTGCAGATAAGGAGGCTATATGATGAAAATGTAGACGAGTCTCTGGATATAATTGAGAAAGTAAGAAGTAGGACCAAGGACATGGAAAGAAGAAAGGGTATCTAAAGCCACTTGAATATGTTATGAAAAAATGAATTCAATTAGTCTTGACACTTAGAAAGAATGTTTTCTTATTTTATTTTTTAAAGGCAGGGTGAGAGTTTGAAAAGACACCTAGATTTTTAACTAGTATCAGTTCAACAACAATAACAACAAAAACAAAACTATGCCAATCTCCTAATCTCTGTCAACTTGAATATGTCACCTTGCTTAGAAAAAGACTCTTTGGACTTCTGGCAAGATGGTGACGGGGCAGCTTGGTCTTGGAGACCCTCCATAGAGGAGAACACAAGGAGACTCTGGTTCTCTCCTTGGAGGCTGCAGATCCCATCATTGGCAGCCTGCTCTTCACACAGAGCTCGGCCATAGACATCGCTGAAGCATCACCATGGTCTGGGCAGCTAGTGCAGCTGCCACTACCACTGCCACAGCCGCTACCACGATAGACATTCCACATCACACCACCAGTGCCTGAGGTGAGCTGCCGCCACCACAGCTGAGGCAGCCATTACACATCGCACCGC
>NW_006952624.1:0-771 GCF_000164805.1 Carlito syrichta | reverse complement strand
TTATTTTGAGAGAGGCTGAGGGTTTTGCAGTTGCCAAATGTTTAGTAAATATTTTTAAAGGTAACTAAAAATCATGGATTCCCGGTCCCTAGGAAACTTCTGGACATCTGTCCTTTTGTATACTGGGTTTTGGAATCCACATCGACAGGGAAAATCAGGGTATATTGCTGAGAACGAAAATGGAATCCGGATTGTTGGAGTTCTCATTCACAGAGTCTACAGGGCCTCTTGATAAGGCTTAATCAGGAATCTGGCCTCTAAGTTCCCACTTTGTTATGGTGCCTTCTACAAGGGAACCAGTAATCTTGGATTCTAATTCTGCAGGGAACTTTTGGGAGTCTTTCTATTGATATCCAAACAACTTGAATTCTACATCACCAGGAAATGTCTTCGTGTCTTGCTGAGAAAGAAGTAGGAATCTGGGTAATGGCAATCCTCATATTCAGGATACTGCATGCCTCTTGCTAAAAATGAATAAGGAATCTGGGTTACATGATTCCTCAATACCGAAAATCTAGAGGGTGTCATGCTAACAGCTAAACAAGATCAGAACAAAAAAGAAATCCGGTTCTAGGGGACCTCATTGGCCAGAATCTACAGGGCCTCTTCATAAGGTTAAATCAGCAATCTGGGCTTCTAGGTCCCTACATTGTTCAGAGCTACTTGCTCCGTGGATACCCTAAATCTGTCATTTGAGATCCCCAGGAACTTTCTGGTCCTCTTGATAGTTGTAATTGAGGATCTGGGCCCTACAAATCCTTTTGTGTCCTA
>NW_006952623.1:0-437 GCF_000164805.1 Carlito syrichta | reverse complement strand
ATGGGGTGTGGTAGTCTGTTAAAATGGTGGCTCCCAATGCACTGTGCTTCCTGGTATTTATGTCCTTATGTTACCTCCTCCCTTGGAGTCCAGTATGAACCTGTGATTTGCCTCAGGGTAATGTGGTGGAGGTTATCCTGTGCCAGTTCCAGGATTCTTTTTTTTTAATTATTATTTGGAGTCTCACTCTTGCCACTCAGGCTGGAGTGTAGTGGCACATTCACAGCCACTGCAACCTCGACCTGCTGGGCTTAGGCGATCCTTTGGCCTCAGTCTTCCAAGTAGCTGAAACTACAGATGCACGCCACCATGCCCAGCTAGTTTTTTTGTAATTTATTGTAGAGGCAAGGTCTCACCAAGTTACTCAAGTTGGTCTCGAACCTCTGGGCTCAGGCAAACCTCTTGCCTGGGACTCCCAACGTGCTGGGATTACAGGC
>NW_006952622.1:0-8093 GCF_000164805.1 Carlito syrichta | reverse complement strand
CATAAAAAAAAAAAAAAAGTTTTCATTCAGTGATCTCAGTGTTTTATCACCAGCACGTGCTTAGCAATGTTGACCCACGGGAACGTGGACTCTGTGTCTTACCCTTCCTATTTACCAGATTTTACCCAAGGAACATCTTTTGATGCCCCAGGTGAAGAAAGTCCTCAAACGGGGGAAGGTTTTGCCACTTTGGAGGAGTTGAGACAAAAGTGGCAGATGCACTAGAAAGCAACAAGATATACAGGCTGGAAGAGCAGGAAGGGCTGTGACTCTACCCAATTTGTGGCGCCATGGATGCCCACTGTCCACACTTGCTTCAGCTCTGCCCAGCTCTGCCCAGCTGGAGCTTTTCCCTTTCACTGGGCCACTGCTCCCTGCAGAGTACCTGAAGGAAACCATACTCTCAATACCCAGAGGATCCCACGTTGTGTATAGTCAGGCTAAGCCTGGACTCGGTCTCTCACCAGCTGTACCTGGAACTTCGGCCTTGGCTCTCACTGACAGATTCTGCGTGCATGATAGGTGCACAGCCCTCCGTTGGGTATCCTGCCACCTGGTAAAGGGATGACCAGATGGTCTGGCCTCCTGACTCTTAGTCAAGGGCTTGCTGTCCCCAACTTATTTGACACCCCCAGGACATCCCCTCCTGAGGCTATCTCAGGCGTGTTAGCTGCTTGGGGACCCCTCCCTCTCTGAGTCACACAGCTGTCATTATCCTACTGGCCATGGGTACTGGGGACTCCCTGAGGATTCCTTTGTGTCCCGTGCCTATCGACTGAGATATCTGTCTCCCAGCTGACCACCCTTCCAGCCACCCTGAAATCCCTCACCCTAACCAACTCCAAAGGCGGCATCGCCCCCATCTCTTGTCACCCACTGTGACTCCATCTCCGGGAGGCATCTATGAAACCCACAGCTTTCATCTCCGTCACCCCATCACTCCCCAACGCTATAGCTCCTCTTCATGGCCTCATGTAGTCCTGTCCTTTGGAAACATAAGCCGAAGACACCAACGAACTCTGCATCCAGCTTGGCTGCAGGGCACATTAATGCTCCTTTTCACAAGATTAAGGCCACATGCTGGGCACACTGGATGAGGGTGTGGGAAGGCTTGTGGTCTATGGGACACTGCCACTGCTCTGCTCTTCTTGGTGACAGCCTCAGATTCCAAGAGCAGGTTCTGATGATGCTTTGGTTACTGGGGGTTCTCAGAATTTTAAATAGAAGGCTATCCGAGTGTCCTGAGGCTCCAAGAACACCAGGAGCACATTTTGAGGAAATCCTCTGAGCTATACCAGTGCCCAAAAGTCTTCCTCCCTGAGGTGCATCAGGAGTATGGCCATTACGTTGCTCATTCTCCTATAGTAGCTGACCTCCTGCAAAAGCCATGCTACATGGGAGGGCTGAGACCACATTGGAGATACCCTGGGAGGTCTAATGTCATATCATGAGAATGAGGTCCCCTGGAAGGGCAGAGGTCTCCTCAGTGTTCAGAGGTCACTGGGTAGACCTGCCCCACACCTAAAAGATTTTGTGTTCAGCCTCTGCACCTCTCACCTGACACTGCATGAGAACTGAGCAGGTCAGGCTCATTGTAGTTTCCAAGGAGTCTGGAGTGACTCCTGCCCTGTCCAAGCTGGGGATGCCAGCAGTGTCAGAGGTGATGAGTGTTTAGGCCCCCAGATGGCAGGTAAGGGAGCACACTGCATCAGGCTCAGGGCAGTACAAATGGACATGACCCCTCTGAGGGTCCTTCCCGGGCACTGACTGCCACACACAGCTTCCCCAGGCCACTCATGGGGTGCCTGGCACGTGAGGATTTCTAGATTGATTCCCTCTGTGGGCAGCTGCCCCCTATGTGGATGCCGAGTAGAAGCTCTCCCTGCTGATTTGGGAACAAAACTTTGGGCCCATGCAGGGACACTCTCCTCGTGAGCCTCCCCCCATCTACTATGCCATTAGAGGTTTGAGGTGAAGTGCACCTTGTCCCCTGTGAAGGTTCTGGTGAAGAACATAGCTTCTTGACGATCCAGTCTCACTCGATGACAGAGACTTTGTGTATCAGGCACTTCACCATCAGGTGAAACTTTCTGCCAAGAGAAGCCTCCTACAAGCCCCCCTGGCTCATGATATTTGGGGAAGCTTCAAGGATCAGGCATCGGGTCTCCCTCTGAGATGTGTGGGTAGGTCCAGTTCAGACCTCAACCTC
Source organism: Carlito syrichta (assembly GCF_000164805.1). Classification (NCBI taxonomy): domain Eukaryota; kingdom Metazoa; phylum Chordata; class Mammalia; order Primates; family Tarsiidae; genus Carlito; species Carlito syrichta. The sequence goes on along the minus strand of NW_006952622.1, from coordinate 5,884 downwards.
TTATGTCAGTTTTGAATGAGCAACACTCCCCTAATGTGGCATTGTGACAGGAGTGAGCTACACCCTACAGAGGCCATCCTGCTGGTCACTCACAGTGAATGGGACTAAAAGCCACCATATCCCACAAAGCCTTCATCCCTGACAACACGAGAATGTGCCGAAGGTGTCAGGGCCTGAAATACTCACTTATAGACAGAATAGGCCACCAGCACAGAGGTCAACTCTTACTCTCTAGGAAAGAGAGGAGGCTTTTGGGGGTTTCTTACAGATGTTGTTCATTTGGTTTTGTCTCTCAAACCCTGACAGGAAGTCAAATTTTAGGTGAAGTTGATCTACCTGATAAGCTGTGACCTTTTTGGGACATGTGCATTTTAGAATATGTTTTGGTTAAATCTTCAGGCAGTGAAATGAAGTATCTCTGGTGTCATGTCAAGATATTGTTCAGTCGGGTCATTTTTAAAAATTGAATTTTTACTCAAGATGGTCTAGCCTTTGTACATTAAGTGTGTTTCTAAACCCATTCGTGATATCCTATGTCCACACACTAGTGCCTCAAGAAGCGACTTCTTCCCTATTTAAGTCTCTAGGGTTTCCTCTTTATAGCCTCCCTCTCCCAACTCCATGAGCCCCTGGCAGTCCAGAATCATTGATGGTGCCTATGGGTTGCCCCTGAGTAGAATGGCCCTGGATTGTGAGTTCTACAGAGGTCAACTTTTAAATCTTGTTTCCTTGTCTCAGCCAATCTTTTCTCACAGTCAGTCATGGCCCTGTGGGGTCAAAGTCTTGTTCCCCTTTCTCAGCCTCTGCACCCCTCACCTGACACTGCATTAGGACTGCACTAGTCTGGCCCTTGTCTGTTTCTAAGGAGCCTTGAAATAGAGGATCTCTTAAAGCTCTCCCAGACAGAACATTCTCTTTGTGGTAATTTTTAAGTCTGGAAATATTTTTTGAATGCCCCTTCTGTACTCGGGTCTGTTCTATGTGCTGGGAACTGAGTCCCTTCTTTGCCTACCCCCAGACTTTTGGCTCCTCTCACCTCTCTTCGTGGCCTCCTTCTTCTGTTCCCCTTTCCCACCCAGGGACTTGAAGCACTTGGACTCAAACTGCCTGCCTCTGTCCAATATATAGCATCCAGTGTCCCAGGTTCCACCCGCCACTGGCTCAGTCTCCAAGGCCCCATGTCCATTCAGCCAATCACCAAGTGAAGATGATGAGAAAGCGACTTGAGCCAGGAGCACCCTCAGCTGAGATACACTCATGATACAAACTCATCTTTAGTGTCTAGGACAGAGGTGTGCAACATTTTGTCTTCCCTGAGCCTCATGAAGTAAAGAAGAATTGTTTGTGGCTGCACATAAGTGTCATAATACCATTAGTGCATGTACATGATAGGACTTCTCTCTATATATGTATATGTATATATGTATATGTGTGTATATATGTGTGTGTGCATGTGTATAAATATATATATATATATATATTTTAGTTGGAGTCTCTGTCTCCCAGTTGGAGCCTAGCCTCCCCAAATGCTGGAATTACAGGCATAAGCCTTGCACATGACCTGAACACCTTTAATAATATTGAGCAATCTGATACAGTATCAGTAACTAGACAAGACAGAATACAATCACATACAATACAACTTTTAAAAGTTATTTTAATCCCTTGTGGGCAAATGAAGGACATTCGATCATGGAGGATAAGGCACAGAGTTCGAAGGGAAGCCTGGATCCATTAAGGGCTTTCAAGGTAGACAGTGTTGCTGCATTAGTATGTCTAGTGTACTTTGAGGGTTATGCTGAGCTTCATTTTGTTAAAATGTAATATTAGCTTTATTTTTACGCTTTTCAGCAACAATTAGAGAAATTTTTAATTTGTGAGGGGGAAAAAAAGATGAAGAGCAGAAGGGATGGAGATTTTTCCAGAAGCACAGAGGTCAAAGTGGGAAGAGGGTGGAAAGGGAAGTGTGGTTGGGAAGAGGTGTCCATGAGATACCCTTTAAGGAAGAAAGGCATTTCTCAACTGAGCATTGAGCAAGGTAATGCATCAGGGACAGCACTCTTAGTTCACCATCCTGGGTCCTTTTCTGAGCACAGGAAGGTCATATGCGCCTACCTTCTCTGGAGTTGGTTGAGGCCCCTCGGCTGACCTCAGCCAACTCCAGAAAAAGTGGGCAGAAGTCCATAGACTGCTTCCAGGCCCAGCCCAAAAACCTTCCACAGGTCTATCAGCTCTCTCCTCTGCAGCAAGAGTGAGGGCCAGTGAGAAAGATGAAATGTCACAGCACACAGGCAGCTAGGTCTCAAGTCACCGCATGGAAAAGAGCCATGAGAGGACCACTTCTCATTGGACTTTGCACGAACAAGAAGGAAACCTTTCCTATGAGCCACTGAAATTGGGGGACTTTTTTATTCCCACAGTTTGTGTTATGAATACTCATCCTGACTAATGCCAGCAGCTCATAGGAGCCTCAGAATAACAAACAGGAAATGATGAAGAAAAGAGGCTGCATGATGCACTTCCTGTTGCTGTTGCTGTTTTAGGACAGCTTGGGTGAGTCCAGGAGTAAATGGGAGTGGGGAAGAAAGAGAAGAAACCCAGAAGTCTCTACTTGCGAAAGCAAGAGTCTGCAGAAGGCCTTTTGTTTGGAGGGCACTTAGTAGTTGGAAGTTTGCATTTCAGGATTTGTCTTACACTAGACTCCAGTTTGTTAATCTACTTACTGATTTGTCCCACATAAGTTGACTGCCTATTCTGTGTACCAGACATGTGTTCCAGGGATAGAACAGCAGGCAAAGTAGATATACAGGAGCAGAGAATCTAGAAGGAGTAGTTAGATAATGAAGCAGTAGCCTGCTAGGGGAAGAATTGTATCAAAGTGGAAAAGTTATTTGGTTATTGTCAAGGTGCCCTAAGGTCTTCAAGGCCTCAGGGTTTTGCCTGTGAACATCAATTGCTCTAGTGCAAAAGATAAGATGCAGATCATGCTTAATCATCTGATCTATATGATCATGTGGCATTGGGATCTTATTTTGGTTCTGCCACTTATTGATGACAAAGGAAAACTTAATCTTTTCAAGCAGCTTGTTTCCCATTTATAAAATGGAGTTCATGCTTTCTACCTCTCAAGGCTGCTGTAAGTATTAAATGGGGTAGTGTGTATAAGACACCTAAAATAGTGTCTGGAAATTATGTGAAAACACCAAATCACAGGGCCAGAAAGACTCTTGACATCATGTCTGGTTTACTTCCCTCTTGAGATGTTTCAGTTTTCCAACATCTCTTCAGTGGTCCCTAGACAGAAATGTGCTCTTGCTCTCTTTTGAACTCTTTGGTACTTGTAGTTATACCACTTCATTTGAAGTTTCACATGATAAATCTTAGAGATCATCCAAGTTCAACACCCTTATTTTAATACTTTTAACAACGCTGGACTTGATTTTTGGTCCAGCATCTGGTCTGTCTTTCTGAATAGACCACATGACATTGAAAGTAATGTATATTCTACAGTTGGAGGGTTAGGAGTTCTATAAATATCAGTGGGGTCAAAGTGATTGATAGTGTTGTTCAGATAGTTGTCTTTACTGACTTTTTGGTTGAGGGATACTAAATCCCCTAATTGTGATTGTGGAATTATTTATTTCTCCCTTTAGTTATGTGATGTTTGCCTCATGTATTTTGAAGCTGTTATTAGGTGGACACAACTTTATGATTGTCATATCTTCCTGAAGAACTGACTCTTCAGCATTGTGAAGTGTCATTTCCTTTTTTGCTGAGTATACTGTTTGTCTAATATCTATTTCATCTGATACTCACAGAGCCTATCCAGCACTCATATGCTCAGTTTGCATGGTATATGATTTTCTTTCTCTTATTTTCAACCTATGTGTTTTTATAGTTAATGTGAGTATCTTATAGATAGTATGTAGTTGGATCTGCTGGGGAAAAAAAACAGTCTTACAATCTCTGCTTCTTAATTGGACTATTTATCCTATTTATATTTAATGCAATTGTTGATATGGTTGGACTTAGGTTTATCTTTTATTACATGTTTTCTATTTTTCTCCTTTGCTTTGGCTATTCTATTTCTTCTCACCTACCTTCATTTGAATTATCTTAATTATTTTTAGAGCTCCATTTTAATTTATTTATTGACTTTTTAATCTGTACCTCTGCATTTTTTTTTACTTATTATCAGGAATTCCAATATACATCCTTCACTTTTGACAATCTTCTTAGAATTAATATCATGACATTTCATGTAAAATTGTAAACCTTGCAACACAATAGGTCCATTGTTCTCCCTTCCTTTATTTTTATGCTATAGTTTCCGTAAGCATTACATCAACATACTTTATAAAACTCACAAGAAAGTGTATTAACTTTTGCTTTGAACAGTCATATGTTTCTTAAAGAAATTAAGAGAAAAAATAATGTTTTGTATTTATCCAGCTATTTACCATTTTAGATGTCCTTTATTCCTTCCCAAAGGTCCAAGTTTCTGTCTGCCATCATTTCTTTTTAGCCTCAAAACTCTCCTGTAGCTTTTCTTGTAGTGCAGATCTGCTGACAATTATCTTAGCTTTCTTTTATTTAAACATGTTTTAATCTCACATTTTTGTTAAAAATATTTTTACTGAATGTAGAAGTTTTTTCCTTTTAGTTCATTCAAATTGTTGTTCTACTGTTTCTGGCTTCCATAGTTTCTGATGGGATATCAGCAGTTTTTGAATTGCTGCTTCTCTTATAATATGTCAGTTTTCACTTGCTGTGTTCAAGATATTTTTCAATATTTTCTTTATATCTATTGTGTGTGGGGACTTGTTGAGCTTCTTGAAGCTGTTAAATTATGTTTTTCATAACATTTGGGCACCTTTAGAACTATTATATCTTTGAATATTTTTTGCCACATTCTCTTATTATGGTATCCTTTTTTTTTTTTTTTGAGTTGGAGTCTCGCTCTGTCACCCAGACTGGAGTGCAGTGGCCACTCCCAACCACTGCAGCCTCGACCTGCTGGGCTCCGGCAATCCTTCCATCTCAGCCTTCCGAGTAGCTGGAATTACAGGCATGTGCTACCATGCGTGGCTGATTTTTTGATTTATTGTAGAGAAGAGGTCTCTCCAAGTTGTCCAGGTGGGACTTGAACACGTGGGCTCAGGCAATTATTATGGTATTCTAAATAAATGTTTAAGCTTTGGAGGTGGTTTCTTTTTTCCCCCTGAGATTCTTTTTAAGATATCTATTGCTGAATAACAATTATACCCTCCAAACTTGGTAGATTAAAACAATAATGCTATTTTTTAAATCTCTTCATGGTTGCAGTGTCCTGTGTAAATTGGTTGTAGCAATTTACACAGGATACTGCAAGGACAGTTAATCTCTCTCCATGATGTTTGATGTTTCAACTGGAAGACTGAAGACTGAGGATTGGAATCATCTGAAAGTGCCACACCCAAGTGTCTGGCAATTAGGAGTCTGAAGGCCTCAATTTCACCCATGTGTCTGTGGGCTGAGGGCCCAGGTGAACTTTGGCAGAACAGCCATGTGTGGGCCCTCCATGTGGTTTAGACTCACTCTCAACATACTGGCTGGGTGTGAAGGGTAAGCATGGGATGGGGGCAGAAGTCATGTTGCCTGTGATGATCTGGTCTTGAGATCCAGTTTCATTTCTGTTTTCTTTAAGTTGGGCAAGTGACAAGTCTACCCAGCTAGCTGTCAAATGGGAGACTCCAGATTTTGTTACATTCCTGTTTGTATGTTTAGCCCAGTTGATCTCAAACTGCATACTCTGTCTCTTGGGTAGCAGCACAAATATTAGCACATTTTATTTTATCCTCAGCTGGGCTGATTTGTGCCTTCCTTGTGCATGCATTGTTCAGGG